>NC_044510.1:11321613-11334113 GCF_902362185.1 Chanos chanos
GAGAGCGGCTCCTCACTAGTCGGGTACGGACACACACCAGGGAATGGATATTGAACACACTATAACTATTACAATAATTATTTAACTCGAATAGATTTCCTATTACCAGAGCTTAAGCAAATTTAGCCTCACGAGGACAGCTGATGAGCTTAATGTTTTTGCTTGCCACATTACATGGACAGCGGTTGCTCACAGAAATATTAACCGCATTTTAAGTCGACTACTAATAACCAGTAACACGACTCTTCCTTTCACTCTGTGCATGAACATGGCACTGTAGCATGGTCGCATTGTCACACTTTTAATTGTTAACTAAGTACAAAAGAGTGCTTCAATCATGTTCCTTCGTGAGTCTCTGGCTTTTGCTCAAGGAAATCGCTTTGCAGTGTGAGATTCCGCGAGCAACACTGTTCCGAGCTCAACCAGACAACGCACGAGCACTGTTCTGATTTGTGACCAAGAGTACTGTCCCCAAAACGAGTGAATTTTTTAAACTTCCAGTTAATATATGACGACGGCAGAAGAAATGGCAGTTGGAGGATGATGGTAGGTGTAATAACAATAAGTATCAGGTCACCTACAGGCCCATTACCACACGGATTTTTACAATTTGTCTACTTTTCAGACGAAAACTCTCGCTGAAACCCCTGCTAGTTAAGATATACCTACCGGTTTTAATTTAAATTCAAAGACTACAAAGAACTGGACTCCTTCGGCAGATGTCGTGTGGCTTGAAAAAGAGGCCCTTCGCAGTTTTGTCCCATACAACCACACAGGTGAACCAGCTGACGATAGCCACTTAGTTTAAGAACCCGTTGAATAATGTGACTCTATAGTATCGTTCGGTTGTATAATGCGGTCGTTACACGAGTCAAGAATATTGAATGGACCAGTTAATGATTATGAACGGGATGTTGTAGCTACACGGTTACTGGTTTGTTTTGAGAAAATATGCCACTGAATTGAAGATTAAATACGCTAACATTTAGTTTATATAGAAAGTAGCCTACACCTGAGCATGAAATATGTCTTTGATCAGGCCTACCAGCTCTCTGAAAACAAGACAAACTATGGCCTAAATTTGGTTTTGGTAATTCTGTGTTCAGTCAAATCAGATTGTGAATTAAATGTTAGGTAACTTAATACCGAAAGTGAGATTTTGTGTCTGTCAAGTGTTATGGCCACAGAGTGGCAAAATAACCTTGCTTGCTTTGATGATGAAACACAGCTTCATTCTGAAGGATTTAATATCACTTCTTCATCACAAGTGTCTCTGTTGCTTAGTTGCTACAGTTATTAGGTTTTTAAGCACATTTGCCTCACTGTTAGTTAAAAATCTAGATCCAGGCACTATATGGAGAGAAGAGAGTCAATAAATATTCTCTCTCCTCTGCGCAAAACTGAGAGCTCGTGAGAGCTTTACGTGAAATCAATGCAATTTTATGACATGGAAGTCAGCGTTCATGTTTTTGCAGTGCGTTCAGGCCTAATTAGCAGCAAATCGATATCACAACTTACCACAATTCCCAGGGCCTATACACTAACTAAGCTACATCAGCAGGACATGTACAGCAAGTAAACATGACATTGTAACTGCAAGTTAGATGATGTGCCCGCCATCATTACAAATGTGGAAAGCACCGTTGTGTAGACACAAGTAAAACAGTATTAACTCAAGCTTAAATGAGAAGTGTTTTCTAAAACTACCTAATCTGCTCAGTCATGTGTAATGTTCCACTCTGTACATACTGCCCACATTTAGATGCATAAAATCACTGCAAGAGGTTAATATTGACAAGGTCAAGAAGAATTCCTGTTGTTTGGTTGTTTGTGTTTAATTCATTATTTTAATCCTCAAAGCCATTTAAAATTTCACCAAATACACAAAGTTTGGGACTGAGAACAGAATCGTGCAGGACACACTTACCGTGCAAAACTGTTTTTGTCATATCTTATCAGCTTTACACACAAGTTCAGTTCAACAGCTATTTTTTATTCCATGAGACAAATCTTAGCTGACTCATCCATTTTGCCTGTTGAGGTAGCTAGCATCTCAACACCAAAACCGCTTATGTATATGCGGCA
Organism: Chanos chanos; assembly: GCF_902362185.1. Taxonomy (NCBI): domain Eukaryota; kingdom Metazoa; phylum Chordata; class Actinopteri; order Gonorynchiformes; family Chanidae; genus Chanos; species Chanos chanos. Next base: position 11,323,699 of record NC_044510.1, read on the forward strand.
GACAGATTGCTAACTTAACCAAAAAAAAAAAAAAAGAGAGAGAAAAAGTGTTTCCGTCCCTAATGACTTTCTTGCACTTCGTACTTTTAAGATGAGGAAGCTGCTATTAAGATAATCCACTGCCAACACAGAAGATAGCTGATGAAAATTAATGAGGGTAATTTGAGAGAAGCCATTCTGGACGAACGCTCTGCTCATTTTAGCCACGCTTTTCTGTCCTCAGCTAGCCAGCAGGGTGGCTATAGCCCAGAGGGTTTCCGATTAAAAAGAGAGAGAGAGAGAGAGAGAGAGAGAGAGAGAGAGAGAGCTTCTGAGAGTCCATGCTAATGCCCTCACATGCCCCGTGGTTCAGCAACAACTCAGCAAAGCTTCACATTAGTTCGTTTTCTGTGCTGTTGCTTTTCCCCCTCTAAACATTGGCTATGCAGAGAGAGGAAGAGAACAGAATCTCAGTTTGTGTTTATGTGTGTGTGTGTGTGTGCATGTGCGTGTGCGTGCGTGTGTGTGTGTGTGTGTGAGTGTGTGTGTGTGTGTAATTTAGTTTTACAGTGCACTAGACCAAATGCCATTGGCTTTTTTTTTTCCTGCGCTGTGCTATGATCTACTTCATTCACTCATTTAAATTATGCGAAACAAAAGAACAGTTTGCAGCTAATTTCTAAGATTTTGTCACTAAATACGAGTGTTATATTAATTTCACAGGATAAATAGTATTCATCACATATGTTCTGTCCATTTTTCAAGCTATTTTAACCAAAAGAAAAAAACAAAAAAAAAAACCCCAAAAAATAAACCAAAAATAAATTGATACGTTTTGCCAATGCTTTTCCATCAAACTGGCTTGAAACATGCCTGCTGCAAACATTCTGTGGCGTCAAACAGAGAGATCAAGACTTTAATGTATTCCTACCATTACCTGCCATCGTTTGTACACAGATGTAAGTTCCCTACAGTTTGGCCTGATTGTTTGCCAGCATCAGAGACATTGCTCATTTACACTGATCCAGGAACAGCTCTCCTTGTCCAAATCCCCCGAATAGCAAAAAGTGCAGCGGGCGAATGCTTTTTTCTGCAGCGACAGTGAATTCTGCCTCCTGCGCTTTAATATAAAAAAAAAAAAGCCGCTGTACCTCAAAATTTTGAGGAAAAACTGTTTACCCTGAAAAGATTTAAGTCACAAAACTCAGAATTTTTGGAGTCAGAGCTGAATCAGTTCATTTTATTATATTGAACATTCTCAAAAAATGATCATAGTTATGAAAGTACCAGACTATGTTTTTTTTTTTTTTTTTTTAAATAGAAACAAATTATTAAATGTTTTTTCTGCAGCTGGAGCACAGCTAACACTGACAGAAAAAATGAACAAAGTAGGGATCACAAAAAATTAGAAACGGTGTTTCAAATATTATTTAAGTGCTTAAATAATTATTTGAATTTAATAGTAAAGTTATCAGACACTGTCACTAACACATTAAAAAAAAATGAGGCACAAAATTCGTCATAGATTTTTGTCAGATTACAGATTTCTCACAGATTTCTATTCAAAGGTTGTCACAGTCCTTTCAGCTCTCCTTGAAGTTAAATCTCCTTGTTGACTCTGAGAACTGACCCATGATTGGTTGTTCTAAGTATCAATCATATTTATGACTGTTACCGGTAAGGGTTGTAAATGTATGTTTAGACGTATTTAGGGATTGACATACAAAGGAATGAATGCATCTCAAAAGCATTCAGCATCTAGGCTGCAGAGGTAATATGTTTTTCAAGAGTGTCACAGTCAAAATGGAGGTCACCAATGGCCACAGCTGCCAGACCCATCCAGAAATATCTGCACTGTGTGTGTGTGTGTGTGTGTGTATGTGTGTGTGTGTGTGTATATGTGCATGCGTGCGTGTGTATGTGCATGCGTGCGTGTGTGTGTGCATGCGTGTGTGTGTGTGTGTCTGCCTGACTGTCAGTCTATCTTTCCTTCTGTCCGTCTGTATATATGTACACATTCTTATGCCAATACTGCATTTTGTGAGTATGAACAGAGTGTGCGTCTGTGTGTGCTTGGATCCCAGTTATTTGTCACACTGCTTGTGAGTGTCTATATGAAGAGTTGTATTTGTGTGTGTGTGTGTGTGTGTGTGTGTGTGTGTGTGAGGAAACACCAGCAGTCCTGTCACTGAGGAAACAGAACAGGCCTTCTGATGGACAGGAAGTTTCACACCACAGGGAGCAAGATGACCGAGAGCCTTGAACTTCAACCTCATACACACACACAAGCATGTGTGCGCACACACACACACGCACACACACATACCCCTTGCTACTGCCTCTTTACCAAAGGCTTAGAAAAACACACACAGTGCCTTGACCTTCAGAGGCTTCACAATGTGCAAACATTCATTTTCTTAAGATCCGCAGCACCAGACTTCACTTCAACTTCTGGGCTTGTCAGTTTCCTCTGGAAACTCTCACCCCCTGGCGTGTGGAGCTGAGACGGATGGCTGCCCTGACAGACATTAATGTTTAGCCTGCTAGCCTGCAGAGCAGCGGGATTGTCTGCGGAATACCGTAGCGCTGCAGTAACGGCCTCTTTGGGAAGGTGACGGCTCTTTTGACCGGCGTTCCCAGTGCTGGGGAGGTTGGGGGAAGGGGGGGGGGGGGTCTTCCCTCTTCTTCCTGGTCCCACCCACCTCAGTGGAATATGCCGACGCTAGGATCGGGGAATGAGGTTGTCCTTTCACGTCACTGGGTCACTTCCTGTGGTGGTCCTTTCCCCCCTTTTACCGTCCACGTACTTCTACACCCTCGCTCTTCTCACACCGACAATGGGAACCATCTCAGATTGCTGGTACACATACCCCACCCCACCCCCCCCTCACCTGTGGCTTCACAGCAGGAGGCTAGTCCGCTTTCCCAGATCGTAAAATCTGGACGGATGTTGCTCTTGGGCCTTCTCCACCGCTGTTGCGTGTGAGCCGCCCATTCAGGCTGCACACTCAAACATCCTTCAAGGGCAGGGTGGTGTGTTTTTAGCTATTATTTCAAGGACTGGGGGGGGGGGGGGGGGGGGGGGCTATGCCAGAATGCCAGTGAAAACGCTTCAGACAAATAACTATAGCAAAAAAAAAAACAAAAAAAAAAAGATTATTCAAGGTGAGTTTCGTGAAAGGTTTTTGTGCATGGGGCTGTCAGCTGTATGTGCAGTTCATTTTGTCAGGTATTGTGCGGTTTCCTAAAAGAATATATTTCTTTTATCATCTGGTATAAGACAAAAATGCCCTGAACAGTGCCAGTATATCTCTTACTTTCTCAACCTCCTTGTGTCTTAGCCCTCTCTCTCTCTCTCCCTCTCTCTCTCTCTCCCTCTCTCTCTCTCTCCCCCCCCTCTCTCTCTCTCACTCTCTGTCCCCTTCTCTCTCTCTCTCCCTCTCTCTCTCTATTTCTCTCTCGCTCGCTCTCTAACTCTCTTTCTTTCTCTCTCTCTCTGTTCTTCCTCCTGTCTGAGAGCATCTGAGAGCTACATAAAAGTCTCTATGAGGGCTCCTTCACATCCAGTAGCAGCTGAGCTAGCGTCTGTTGGAGTCTCTCCCCGTCTGGGTCAGCAACATTTTCAAACTACAGGAGATGCAGGGCTAACATGAGGGGCCGGACTAATATAAAACATCACCTTTTGAAACAAAACCTTTCTGTTGTATTAAAAGTAACCCAGTGCTCAGCAACCCCCATGAGTCCAAACAGAACCATTTAGGCAAACAGGGATTAACCAAATTACCACATTAACTTCCAAGAGGATGTGGAGGAAGTTATAATTTGTCTGAATGTTTGATCACTTCTAAAAGAACCTAAATGCCTATTGTCGCATCAGAGGTAATCTCCCAACTATTTATTCATTAGCAATCAATAGCACAAAGAGACAGAAAGAAAGTTAGACAATGGTTCTGCTTTGTAAAGCTCTCTAGCAAACAGCGCGACTCAAAACCACCTTATTACCTTTGGCTCCAGAGACATTTACGAAAGGCTCCTTATTGCTCAGTGACCTCAACCTCGCTCCCCAATTACAAACACACGCGTAAACAAATGCAGGCGCATCAGACGTGCTCATATACCGTATACTTATCCTAACCCATCTACATCTATCCGCCACACACACACAAACACACACACACACACACACACAAACACATACACACAAACATACACACATGCCCCTCAGGATACACTATTTCAGAAATGGAAGTAGAAGAATCGATGAGGAGCACTCTTCCCATAGTTTCCTGTTTACTGCTTAAGTCATTAGCAGCCAGGCTCCTCGGATACAGAGTGGCGTTGGGTGGCTTACGTTCGGAGGGACAGAGGCTGTCTCCTTCCACTCCGTCTGGCCAGGCACGAGCCACGGTGTCTCCCCTCCAGCTCCTCTAAATGGAGGTAGGAGCCAGAGGGAAGGGAGACAGACTCAAATCTGAAGCACGCTGTTTGCACACCAGCTGGACCACAATGGAAGAGAGAACTCTGGAGTAATGCCCAACAATTAGAGAAGAAGTTGGACAAGCTTTGACCCGACTCCCTGGGTGGCAACGGCTCCTGCGGGGTGAAGCGAGTTTCATTCTCATTCCAAATCCCCATTTTCTGTCGTCTAATAAGAAGATAATAACTATTTTTCTTTCTTCCCTCCCTCCTTTTTCTCTTTCCAGCCCTTAGATCTTCTCTACTGTCTGTTACACGACGTTGGAATAAACACAGGAGGTTTTCATTTTTATCTTGGCTACTGATTGTTAGCTTTTGGGATTTCTCCACCCCCCCCCCCCCCCCTCCCCCCCCCCCCTCCCCCCGTTGTGGTTGAGCCACTGTTTTGATTGTGCTTTAGGTCCATAAAGTTTGTTCCGATGTTGGTTTTTAACTTGAATCGCGCCCGCCCGGCAAATGGCCCAACCATTGAGCAGAGTCCTGACGCCACTGAGTCGGACAGAGATGATGGGGATACTTAATTCACTTAAAGTATAGAGAGTTTTCTTTTTCTTTTTTTTTTTTTTTTTGAAGAACATAGATTGAGATTGCCATTTATCTTTAGCATATACACAGGCCAAACTCCCTCAACATCCTGAAGTCAAGAAAAAAAACGATATGGTTAAAGTCCACACACATTAAGCCTTCATTTCCTAATCTCATAAGGGTTTTAGAGTCTTTGTATTTGAGGGTCCACTGCAGGAAAACACAGATTGTTTCACCATCCTGAACCAAGCACTTGTCAGCATTGTTTACTCTTTCTCGCAGATGCCACATTTGAGAATTTAAACGACAGTCTTTCTCCTGTGCATCTTTCTTCTGTGTGGTCAGCCGACATTACCTGCGCTCATCCTGATACCAAGAAAACACACCCGCACACATAAACACAGATACACAAATGTATCGCTACACCTCCATCATTGGCCCCCTTCTAACTAGTACATTTTTGCCTTTATGTAGATACCCGGTGTCTTTACCTTCACCTCTACCTGCTCTCCCCCTCTCTGTCTCTCTCACTCTCTCTCTGTCTCTCTCTCTCTCTCTCTCTCTGTCTCTCTCTCTCACACACACGCACAAAACACATTCACACATGTGCACAGCCCTTTTCTCTGTGTACTGTTTCTCTCTCACACACACACACTGTTTCTATCCATATTTCCTTCTTTTTTCTCTGTTTCCTCTCCATATTTTCCTCTCCCTTCTTTCTCTCTTTCTCTGTCTGTCTGTCTGTCTCTCTCTCTCTCCTCTGCTTCCTCTCTCCTCCCCTGCCCAGCTGCAGTGCTGACAGTAATGATGAGCTATGTGCAGTCAGCCTCGAGATGAGAGATACATCAATCTGTCGCCGCTGACAGACTTTACATTTGATTTGTTTGCGCTGGGCCAAAGAAGAAGAAGAAGAGAGAGAGAGAGAGAGAGAGAGAGAGATGCAGAGCATTGCGGAGGCGGATAGTTGTCTTGTGCTAGTGACTGACACCCAGTATGAGAAGTAGACAGAAAAAAGACAGAGGAAGAGATCAGACCCCTAATGCTTTGTCATCAACATCATCTCAATGGGAATGGAAGAGTGTCACGTCGTAAAACGAGAGTTCTAACATCTTCAGAGGGAAAAGAGAGAGTGAAATTTTTGATGCCCTTTCATTGATTGAATAAGGACAATAGTTGAGCCCATCACCACTTCATAAAGACAAAGAGAGAGAGAGAGAGAGAGAGAGAGTAGTGAATTGCGAACATGAAATTAAATTTTTCGCGATGACACTTATGATTTCCATATTTATGCTGGGTTATTCTGACTATGTTCCCTTTCGTGTACTGTCAGCAGAAGCGTCTTACTCCACAGTCCACAACGATAACCTTCACAACCACATGCAACCAAACAGAGTTACTCGGTTGGTTATCATCAAAACATAAAGATGCACAAAGACAGTAACCCACCAAAGGATGGACCCCATAAAGGTACAGTCATCCACAACAGCTCCAACCTGCCTTTCACTTTCCTACACATTCTCTCTCTTAGTCCTGTTTTAGAGAAAATCCTCAGGGTCCCTGCATTAGTCATGGCATATCTGGCATTCTGTACATTGCCTTCATACCATGCATTTAAACCCTTGAGGGATTGAAAAAAAGAAAAATTAAAAGAATAGCTGAATGCCAAGAGGCCCCCTAAAAATGATTACCTTCTGAGACCTACGCAGTCTTAGGGTTATCTGACTGTTCTATCCTATAAAATAAGGTTGTGTCATGGCGTGACGTTAAACTCTGAGCAATGAACGCGCTTTCTTTGATCCTGCTAACATCTGTCGACCACCATCAGCACCTCCAGACAGAGAGACGGAGGTCAAAGGTCAGCGAGACGGAGTTTGGTTAGCATGTGCCAGGTAAGGCTAGAACGATATGGTCTCTCCTTAACAAATGCCGTTATCTGATTCACAGGCGCTTGTTTTTAAATCTGTTCATTAATAAACCATGTAATGTGTCTCACGGCATGGAAGGCATTTAAATTCCACCATCAGTTAAAGTCTGTCACGCTGAGGTATTAAAGTGCGATACCGTTTCATCCAATTTAAATGTCAAATATTTATTCCTATATCAAATCAAGACGACCGTCTGTGTAATGACAGAGCAGCAGAGCTATATCTGATCATGAAAAGTGAAAGAAAGAGAGAGAGAGAGAGAAAGCGAGAGAGAGAACTCTTAACTGAGCAAAGTGGATTTGTTTTCTATCTATAAAGAGATAGGATACTATCTTCAGGTTTTATTAGAATCACTTCAAGAGAGCCAGCACTCGCGCGTCTTTCCGTTGCCTTGACAGCCGTTGGGAGCTCGCCGAAGGCAATGTGTTCTCCCGTAATGGGATCGGTGTACGAGGCTACGGCAGTATTAGCGGGGATAATTGAGTTGCTCGTTCAGGCGTAACGGAGGTCTGTAAAGATTTGCGATGCCAGCCTCGTCTCCGTTCGGTCTCTCTCTCTCTCTCCCTCTCTCCCGACACGACACCTTGTCATGTTACTTTTTCCGTGAGCTTGTGTCGCCGCCGGTTGAGGCTGTAACGTCCAGCCGTCCTACGCGAACACCATTCATGTTCTCCGCCACCGCTCGAGACATTTTGAAGAACACGCGAACTGTTTTAGTTGAGACGCTCACAGACACAAAGTCTGATATGGTCAGTTAATGAGAGCCAGTCTAAACTGTGTAGAAGGTCTCTGTGGAAACATGCTAGTTGCAGAAGGCCATCAAATGCATTCAACCACACACAGTCTAGCTAACTCATCTCTGATGGCCTTCTCAGGAACTGGACGGCTCAACGTGGCATGTTGCCAACAGTCATTATTTATCATGTTTGTAAAATGCTAGTAAATAAAGCAAAAGCTACAATAGTTTGGATTCATATTCACTTCTCAGGAACAAAAACATTGTCTTTTGTATTTTATTTTTTAAGATGCCAAAAAAGTTTCTCAATAGGTTGGAAGGAATATCGTCGGAATATTATAAAAGTTAGAGGAGGCATGATATAGTTTAGAGGCAGTTGGTAAGCTCTCTCTCTCTCTCTCTATCTCTCTCTCTCTCAACAGATGGTAATGTTCTCTCTCTTCTCAGAGCAACACTGGTTTCTCCACTGAGACAGATTTACTGTAGTGCAAACCTCAGTCTGAAGATTACCTGCTGTCCCTACACTCCAGGATAAGTTAATGTGTGTGTGTGTGTGTGTGTGTGTGTGTGTGTGTGTGTGTGTGTGTGTGTGTGTGTGTGTGTGTGAACACGGTACATGTACTGTATGCATCTGCTTCTTTGAATATGCATCTGCGTACCTCTAATAGTGTTTATGTGGGTCTGCCTCAGAAGGTATACAAACACATCCTGAAAAGTTCATATACACTCACACGCGCACACACACACACAGATACAAACATACAAGCATGCATACAAACACACACACACACACACACACACACACACACACAAGCAGATAAACAAATGGAGAGGAGAGTAAATAAGTGTGGCGGGCGGCTTCAGAGCGCTCAGCTGCAGCCTGCTCCCTCATTTTCAATCTCGGCCCAATTAATTTGGCTGAATTAATCTCACGCTGTGTGCAGACGTTTCTGCCACTGCAATCCACACCCCCACCCCGACACCCCCCCCCCCCCCCCCCCACACACACACACACACGCACGCACACACACACACACACACTTCTCCTCAGCCCTTCCTCCACAGCGTGGAGCAGCACAGTGAAACATGAAATAGTGTCTAGTGCCACCATCCATCTGGCATCTTTTACACCCCCGCCGCCCACCCCCTCACCGCGCACCCCCCCCCCCCCCCCCTTCCTGCGCCCCTGACATTTGGAGAGAATGTGTGAGTGGGGGGGGGGGTACAGAATGATTTCCTTTCCTAATTAACAACTTGGTCTCGCTGGAAGAAGCTGAGAGCTGAAGAGCTCTGAGAGTGTTCTGTGTGTTTTTTTTTAATATAAGTGTGGGGTTGTTTTACAAGGCCGTTGTTATTTGTTCATTTATTGCCCGTGCAGACATGGGCTGATCTGGTAATATTCTCTTATGTCTAAAACTAATACTTCCTGTAAGAGTGTTATTTTTATTACTAAGAGCTAGTGAAGAAATGGATGGATGGATAGATGGATGGATGGATGGATGGATGAATTGATGGAGGGAGGGAATGAAGGAAGCATGATTATATGAATGGAAGGAGGGATAAATGGAAGGATAGATAGATAGATAGATAGATAGATAGATAGATAGATAGACAGACAGACAGATAGATAGATAGATAGATAGATAGATAGATAGATAGATAGATAGATAGATAGATAGATAGATAGATAGACAGATCATTTCAAAACTGAAGTTGCAAATGTACAGAGCCAGGAAAGTGTTTTGAATTTACATTCCTGTGGTCAGAAGCCTAACTGCTGACCAATTTCAAACGCATCACATGATTTCATTTGCGTTCTTTACCCCTGAATTCAAATCAAATTCCCCCAAAGCTGCAAACATCACGAACCGTGTGCGGAGCTCAGTGCTTCACAGTGTGAAGCTGCTCTCTGCTTTGCCACTAGACTGTACGAAAACGTCAGGCGTTCTAATTTATGTTCTCTAAAAGGAACAGTCGAATCCCAGAGGACTTGACTCACTGCATACCAGAGAGCCCAAAGGAGATATCCATGGGCCAAAATATCTTCGCTTTCCCAGGTGTGCTCTCTTAACCATGCTTAAATAACCCCATAACCCTGCTTATTTACACTTCAGCACCCCCCCCCCCCCCCCCCCCCCCCCCAGTTAAAGCCAAGGTTCTCACCAACTGTCAAGGCGGCATTCACACTTTGGTTTATAATCAGAGGGTAAGAGGCTAGGGGAATGTAACCGTTTTCATATGTACAGTCCCTGGTATGTGTTAAAACACTGATAGATCCGATTTGAAGAGTTTTAAAGTCCACGTTTTGGAGGACAGTGGATCATCAGTTGTGGACAAATTCAGCCTTACAGTCTGAATTGTTAAAGTGAGCAAAATGCGTAAACAAAACCGAATTCTAGACTTTCAAAATAATATACATGGTCAATTTAATAGGTCACCGAAACAACACGATACCTCACAGAATATGTGTACAGAGATTAGTAATACAACTACATTGTCTCTCAACAATAGTGTTGAACAGGTTGTTTTCCACTTGCGCATCGCATGAGCTGTTACCGGGAGAATTCCATACAAGGCGGTGCTTTGAGACAACGTGCTGAATTTCGTAAACCTATGTAGCTAATATCACTCTGATGTGAATGAGTGGGTGCCTTAGGCCACCAGTGACACAATACACATACAGCTAATGTAACGCTGGAAATTGTCCATGACCTAGAACAATTCACCCACTTGATACTGTACACATTATTCATTTCCTTGTCATATTGTATCAT
>NC_044510.1:11339113-11426613 GCF_902362185.1 Chanos chanos
CACATACACCCTGACTATGGGCTGATTTGTGTTTCATGCAAACAACGTGTCTGCCCTCTTTTTCATTCCATTTCAATGCCCTGCGGCATCAGCGAAAGTTTAGGCGAGACAAAAAGACTTTTTTTTTTTTTCTTGAAACATACTTTTGCCAAAACTCTCCTTTCATCCTTCATCTCTGTCACACATACACACACTTTCACTCTCACTCTCACTCTCACTCTCTCACTCTCTCTCTCTCTCTCTCTCTCTTTCTCTCTCCGCCCAGCTCCTGAGGAGCGCATTACGGATGGCCCCTCCGAGCCATAATGGCCGTTTAAAGTGGACGTGAGTGCGCTGCCGAGTGGCCCTAATGATGCCTGTTTATGCGACTGTCCGCCATTTGTAATGATTAGAGCCAGGATGGATGGGCCTACGGGGCCGGCAGACAGCCAAGAAGCCAGTGGGGACGCCGGGCACGTACGGTGGCTCGAAAGGGACAATAAGGCCCGGGCGGTTGACCGCGATGTGACCCAAAGTTGACCGCCAACTGACCCTGGCAGCAGGGGCCTTGGGGTCAGACCGGGTCAAATGCAGTTTAAGTGGTTCAAGTCGGCCTACCCGTCCAACGTTGGCAATATTTGAAACCTTGAGGAACGCGTGGGTATCTTGAACATACCCCTACTGGTGACCGGCCGACGACCCGAGATGTCTGTGGGTCAGTTTAGGGTCACATGCATATTTAGCGAGTGTGGAAGAAAAAAAAACACAGGTGTCAGTGAACACGTAGTGCAAAAATATAAATAAAATATTCAAAGCGTACAAGATAAAAATGATATAATTTGGCCCTCCAGTGACCAACAACCCATTCATCAACTTCAGTGACTGAATAAAAGTTCCATAGAAAGTTGTATATGTTTAATAAACACTGTCTAGAGGATGAACTAAAGTGTGTTTGAAATATCTCAGGTATTTTGTCATGGGGGACAATACGCTGGTTCAGATATAACAGCTATTTAAAGCAGCTATTTGAAACAGATATGTATTTTATAAATGTTTATTTTTTAAAGTTTATAAGCCTCGTTCGGCGAGATTTTACCCGCATTCCGAAACCAACAGACCGACCTTTTATGTCACAAGGTCACCGCGCATACATCAACCTTTCAACACCCAAACAGCATAACATGTAGAATTACGTAAGAGTTCATATCAAACAGTTTGGGTCAAACAATCATTCTTAGAAATGAGACACAACTCTCTCTCTGTCTTGAACACACCCTCCGATACCAACTGATGTATAGGCTGAGCTCTAGAGACGAATAATTGCGCATTCATGTATTTTTAAGGGGGCGAGTGGGGTTCATGTGGTTCTTTCAATATTTGAAACCTTACAAAATATTGAAAACTTCTCAAACGCCACCAGCGCTGACCAGTGGATGACCCGGGTTGTTCGGAGGTTGGGACGAGGTGAGATATGTATTTGAATGGGTTCAAACTAGACAGAGCTTTCGTGTGGCCACTATGTTTGAAATATCACTTTACGCGGCTAGATTTGAATGTTTCCATGTCGTTGACCAGTGAATGACCTCGGGGCTTGTTTTTAAGTCAGATACCAACAAAATCTCTGAAAAATATACACAAATAGGTTTAAATGTGCATAATCAGAATATTAAGTTCAAAATCCGATACTGTAATACCTTACAGATCTCTACATATTTCATCTAATAAAGCACTCTGCTTGTTTTTAAATTGTGATGAGTAAAGTATTTCCAAACGTGATTCAAAGTCTTGCATGAACGTGTGAGTATTCTGCTAAACTTTATATCTTTTCTTAATTCAAAAAACCAACACTGAAGAAGGTTACTCAGGAAGTTACCACAACGTTTTTTTGACGTGTTTAAGGTTTGTGAACACACCCCTGATGTTGACCAGTGGGTGACCTGATGTTGACCGGCAGGCGACCCGAGACCGCAGACGTAACCCCTCCGTCGCCGTGGCCAACAACTGACCTCCGGCACGGTCGTCGAGGTCACCGCCCGAGGTCAGGGCGTCTCTGGACACAAAGGGTCTCTAGTAACAGCGGACAAAAGAAAGAGTGGAAAAACATAGGGGTAGAGCGAAAGTGAAAGAAGGAAAGAAGGCGAGGGGTCAAAGGTCATCCGCTGACCTTCTTTTTTCTCCGTTCTTCCCTTCGCTCATCTTTCTCTTCGAGCTTTTTTTTTTTTTTTTTTCTTGCTCTTTGCGACCTTTGGTCTGGACAGCCTCTGGGCTAAGAAAGTTGAGGATGTCGCACACACACACACACACATACACACACACCTGCATTCAGACTGACCGCAAATGACGAAGCACCACCTCGCAAACCTCACAGACGTTACAGACATGTTATAACTCCGAGCCCAAAAGATGCTGCTTTATTTGACTTAAACTGACGCGTCCTGGGTTTTCTTTCAATCCTCCTCACTCACAAAACATCTCTATTATACTATACCACAGGTGTTAGTCCCCTTGGCTCAAAACACGGTCAGACTTCATAAATCAAGACTATAAATGTGTAAGTCTGTGCATCTTGAGAGTAAAGACTAAATTGAATACCTCTGAAATAAAGCACTGAAAGGTCAATGATAGGCCCCAAGATGTTTGACCAACATATTTACAGTGTTGTCATTGACAGTGTGGCTTAGAGCGGATTCCTCTTCTCTTAAAACATTGTTTCGCTGTCGTAATAATGTTCGTCCTGTAAAACTCCTTCAGAGTAACGATACGTGAATGAATCTGATTACGAAGCAGCTCAAACCGGCGGTGCAATCTGTCGCTAAAGCTAGTTTTCCTCGAAGCCCTTTGGTTCACCCTGAGTTTCCGCGGCCGGACGTACGCGCGCTGCCCGTGAGCATCCGGTATCGATGCGGTTTTAAACGCCACTTTGATCAGAAAGATCGATCCAAAGACTCGAGTCAAAATAAGTTCAATTGAGGAAGGATGATGCGTTATGGGGGCTGGGATGAAGCATAATGTACGACAGACTGAGACGAAGGGAGAGAGAGAGAGAGAGAGAGAAAGAGAGTGAGAGAGAGAGAGAAGAGAGAGAGAGAGACAGAGAGACAGAGAGAGAGAGATGAAGAAATGGGAAATCAGTGAAGAGTTGGGTGGGGGGGGGGGGTGAAGAGAAATGGTGGCGATGCTTCATTAAAGAAGGGATGAAGACAAGGAAGACAGAGAGTAGAAAAAAAAAGCGTAAGAGAGAGTTAAGAGATGGGGGGGCGGGCAGTGACAAAGGAATACAAAGATTCAAAAAGGCTGAGGAAAAAAGGATGAGAGGTTGATGAAGGCAAAAAAAAAAAAAGAAACCGGGAACATATAGTTGAACTGGGAGGAGTTTGGATTGTGTCGCCATTTTGAACTCTACATGAACTCTCTTTCTCTCATCTGTATTAAAAGTACAGAGTGAGCGTGGAAAGAGGGGGGGAAAAAAAAAAAACAGAATGAAAATATATTTGTCTCTCTGTATGCGGTGGATGGTGGTGCAGACATGCATTGAAGTGGTGGCACTACTCTCCAGAAATCCTTTCTCCAGCAGGGGGAATGTTAAAAAGAGAGCAGCACACATGGACCAGGGATATATTACACCGTTTTTCACAGCAGGACAGAGAGAGACAGAGAGAGAGAGAGAGAGAGAGAGAGAGAGAGAGGGCTTAGAGAGTGAAAGACCAAATACTTGTGGGCATGTAAAGATTGATAAGTGAGACTGCAAAATGACAGACCTCTGAATTACCGGGCACTACCCTCGCAGCGTTTCCTTGTTTCCCAAGCCTCCTCTCTCCCCTCTTCACTCTAAAACAGTAAAGAAACACTCAAGACTGAAAGAACTCGAGTTCTAAAAGGGTGAGGTTCCACTATTTCTTACTTAGATGTTGAGTCTGATACCTGCTTATCACTACCATTAGTCATAAGGAGTTAAGTAACTAAACTGAAAGTCAGCCAGTTTGTCAGTTGCACTCAGAGAGTCCTCCTAGTGGAAAGAAATCTAAAGCGCCCTCTGCTGTTCATATATATATTCAACATTCTCCATTATCAACATCAAAACTGTTGACACTGTCAAACCTTTTGATTTCTTAATGATTTGAAGCATAATTTCATTACTTTCTTTCCTTTCACATTATGTTCAGTACGTACAAACCATTTGGGTCAGTGTGTGGACTCTTTTTAAAAGTGTTTCATTACCTTAGTTTATGTGGGAGAAAAAAAAATCAGTTGTGAGGAGAGGTAATTTGACAGCATGTGTCTACCTTTTCTAGCAAGAATTTGTTCCCCGAGCGAAGTCATTTGTTGATTTCCAAATAATGTAATTCTAGAAGGTGACTGAAACACTCAACTTTAAATGGGACTTGTCTCCAACATTAAAACAAAACTCAGAAGTGCCTCTGATCGTGTTTTTACATCTCTTAAATAACATAGCAGATCGCCTTTAGCCGGTTACAAATGACTACTTTGGTCTTCTGTACGTCACATTGGAATATTTACGGTATTTTCAAAGTTTAAAAAGTTTTATTTTTCCAAACATATCTCTACTCCTCGTTCATCATAATATCTTGTTTAACAAAGCCTAAGCCATTTTCCACATTAATCTGTAATTATGTCCACTGCTCTTGATGAACTTTCTCTCAGGCGACATCTGGCGGTTGATCACAGAACTGCATGCGTAACCCTGGCCCTTCGCCCCACTGACACTAGCCATAAAACATTCGAGAGGGGACAGGGGGGGATATTCTATTCCCTCACATTAACGCCTTCGCCGGAAGATCAGATGAGTGGGTGCCATGAGCTGGATTACATTCCTGAGCCGGGGCTGATGATGTATTGATTTTTCCAGTGGTGCCCCAATGTCAAAGGGAGATTCAGAGACCTCCGAATCAGTAAAGTCAAGCGAAGAAAAGTGAAAACATCTTACCGTGCTTGTTCTCGGAGTTCATTCTAGGCCTGTGTGACTTTTCGACGCGGTAGTCTGTGTGTAATTTAGGTCAACAGGTTTAACTTGGACCACAATCAGTCTTTTCCACACATGAAAATAAAAATTATTAGCCTATCATCGCAAATGTGACGAGAGTACAACCTCACTAAATGTCTTCCAAATGTTCCAGTCCCAATAGCCATCAGATTTCGATAGATTTAGCATTTTCAACCATTTTAGCGTTTCAACTTTTTTAAATTCATCCTTTGTCCCTGTGATGAGAATCAGCCAGTTGGCTCATATCTACCACTGTAAACATGCGGCTTCGATGTGCTTACTAGTGTTGTTGTACAACAGCGTTCTGACAAGGCAATCAAACTCACATACATATTAGAGTAAGTACAGTGGATGTTTTTAAGTTGTAAAATGAAACGGGATATGTATGTTTATATAACATTCTTTTTTACAGCCAAAAGACAATTTCAGCACACAAAATATTTTGTTGGGTACTAATTTCGTATTGACAAAAATTTAACCCAGTGACCGTGGCATATGCAACTCGCAGCCACTGTTTTTAGAAATACCAAGCGTATTCCATGAAAAAAGAATTTCTCACACTGACATAACTCAGGTCAGAAGTCAAAACAGCCGGACAGGAATGTTCCTTAGCTGTTCACCCATTGGACAGTTCTGACTTCTGGCCAAAGTTATGCGGTCAACTAAGAAGTCCGACTTCGTGGAAAGCCCCTCTGCTTCCTGGTATGCAGCCCCTCAAGATCCAGTCGCATCGTAAATAATGGGCTATAGCAATGTGCACCACTAGATGGAGCTATTGTTCAATTTTTCCGTTCTCCTACGTTTGTCCAATAATAAGTTGACTGTACTGTTCTGAACACTAGGGAGCGGTATTGCGTTGTATCTTATTTTACCTCCAGGATCGTGTGTTTATTAAAGCCTTAGTCAAATGTCCCAGTCAGTGTGTGTGTGTGTGTGTGTTTGTGGGTGTGTATGTGTGTTTATGTAACACGTAGACATATATCCATAAGCCCAATTGAATAGTGTCTGGTTGTATGAATAGTCTGGCTGATTGTGGGTGCTTAAACTAATTGCTCAAGGTATTGTTTGACTGTGGCATGTGTATGCAAGCTGCGGTCGAATTTTGCGTTTAGAAGTGTGTAGAAAGTTAATTAGAAAATGTTGGTATAGGTTATTACACGATGTTGTTGTGTGTAAGCTATGATGATTTTGTTCACCAGTTTGATCGTATTTAAAGAAAATTCATCAGCCTAAAGAGTAAGAAGGCGTAGGTTGTAAGAATAAGTTTATCATGGAGCAATAGTCTAGGTAAGCCTATTTTGAGTGGATCGTTTTGGGTGATTTTTAATCTTAAGGTTCAGACGACCTGGTTTTCAAGAACAAAAACTCGTCAGGGAATCAAGGGTTAGTTTTAGCATCACAGGTGAACTTACTCGTGAGTGTGATTGGAGGAAACGCTGTCACTGGCCAATCAGCTGGCCCGACATGCTTTTTTATTGGCCCAGGGCCATCGGTAACATTAACAGAGGCAGTAACATTAACAGTTTTTGTCAAGTAAATGACATTACGATCATGCAGGCCTTGTCACGCATATAGTTTGCCTTCTTGAAATAAGAGGTTTTGACAAGGCCCCAAACCAATGTGGTCACCATCTCTACACCATCCTTGTTGACTTCACAGAATTAACCTGTTCATACGGTATATATGTCCTGTCTGACGGTGTGACAGACAAGATCCAGAGTTATGAATTTTTCCAGATCCTCACATCCTGTGATACAGGTTTGGTTCGTTTTTAAAGTTTCAAGTAGGCCTACTGACTACAACCTGGGGAAGAGTGGTTTCTGGTATGTTCCCTTTACCACTTAAATGAGTTTACACATTCCTCCGAGGACATTTTAACCTGTACTTGCTGATGAATATTTTTAATATATGCGATGGTTTAATTGTGGATCTGTGTTTGTAACATTGTTTTGTGTGACTCATTTGCCCTTTCTCTTGTGAAAGCTATTGGCCATTAAAGTATAATTGTTCATGTAAAGAACTTTTTATGCTTCGTTCTGTATTCTGTAGACATGGAGGACGAGCTTAAGGAATTCCTGAGGTCTAGACATTATACACAGAATGAAAATGGACAAGGTAACTATGTAACTATTGGATAATTATTTCTGATAGTTATAATTACTTATAACTTGTGCAGTCTATATTGAGCAGTGAACACATTTTCAATACACTGTATATTTTTTTCCAGGTAAATGTTATCTGCACACTATCTTTTTAAACTATCCATGGCAAAATTCTATTGTACTTCATCAAAATCTTGACAGCAAGACACAAGAACACTGATGCCCTAAGAAGCACTTTGGAGACTCGAAGTGGGTTGTCTGGATTATCGGAATGTTGAGTTTCATCAAGTGAGGTCAAAGAATGGAGGTGGAACTAGGCATCTGACACTGGACAAGAACACTACAGTCACACAGAGTATGGAAATAGCTAAGGATCTCTTTTTCCCAAAAGGCCGCTCACCTAAAGGATCCGTCGAGGACTTTATATGTGATGTGCGTGACTTCAAGAAACATTCAGTATCAATGACCGCTACGCTTGTGGAACTTTATGAACAATCAAGATTAAAAATGTTAAGACTTTACCTTCGGACAGGAGCCAGTGTGCATTTGGTTTAAGATGACATTGAAAGTTATGAACAGGTATTTCACGTAGAGCTAAAACAATCAGTTGATTTACGGTTGGAAATGAATCAGCAGCTGTTTTGGTCATTGAACGCCAAACAATCAGTGTTTCCAGTTTCTTGAATTTCAAGATTCGCTTTTTTTCTCCGTCAAAGTAAACTTGAACCTCTTCTCCGCCATTGCTCCGCGGTGGTGGAATGACCTCCCTCGCTCAGTTAGGACTGCGGAATCTCTTGCCATCTTCCGCAGGAAACTGAAAACCCACGTCTTCAGAACCCACCTGTCCCCCACTGCCTAACCTCCCTTTCTTTATATATATATATATATATATATAAACTACTAACCTTGTCTTGTGTTTATCATTCACTGTCACAGAATTCCAGGAGCATAATACGAAGGGTAATTAATGTACAGTCTTATTGTGATCTCTGTTTATGAGGTAATAGGATCTGACTGATGCACTTATTGTAAGTCGCTTTGGCTAAAAGTGTTTGCTAAATACCAAATTGTAAATTGTAATATCATTGAATTTTGAATGTTTTAATATGTCAGCTTGAGCTCTGGGAAGTTGTAATTCTCACACTTTTTTTCTTAGTATAGATTACTGTATCACCGAATAGGAAGCTACAATAACATAAAAAAAAAAAAAAAAGATGGACAGGAGATCATAGAGAAAACATTGAATTTTTGCCTAGTCGGACAACAACAAAACTGAGCGCTGCATGGGTATCTGGAAAGAAAACAAACAACAAAGACGTGACAGAAGTGAAATGTTTCTGATGTTCCATTTGCTCCTAGGTGCAGTTCTTCTAGTTAAAAGTAGGCCAGTTACGAAAAAGCAAGAATAACATCTCTCAAAATGCATGTATAAGTCTGTTGCTTCATATGGGTCTCAGGGAATAACCAGGCGAGATTCGGCCACGATCACGCCGCATATGTCATATGCGTCTTAGGTCGTATGGAACGCTCTGGCGAAAAGTGCATGCAGCTCTGGTTGCATAGAACCCAGGTAATACATACATAATGCTGGGCCTGCCACTTGGCACATTAGTGTTGTCTGATGGCCTGATGATGTGTGAAGACCATACCTGTGCAGTCTCATCTAAGTCACCCTGGAAGAGTCAAACGCGCAATTTTTTATCAACACTTTTATCATCATCTCCACCTTCACCAACGACAACAACAATAAAATGCTTCTAACGCATTTATGATTGATCGTTAACCAAATGATAGGATATATGGGAATACCTCACTGAAAGGAATTATTCTGTATAATGGGGATTTTCATTTATTTCATGTACTTTAGTTAGATCTTTCTGATTACATGTGTGTGCTTTCAATGGATGAGGAATTTTTAATTCAGGTCTTTTATCTGTCGTGTTTGTTGATTGTTGCATTGCTACTTCTACTTGAGTAAAGGCTCTGAATACTTATACCTTCATATAGGCTACTGAATACTTACACTTTTCAGTGACAACCATCTTGGTAATCATTCAAGTCATTGTTCATGTTAAAGGTTTCAACATATCATGGTTCCAGCTTCTCCAATGTGAGGATTTGCTGCTGTTCTTTGTAATAGTTTTGAGATTTGGACAATTAGTTGGACAAAGCAGACACTGTGAAGGTTTCATTTTTGGGGCTCTAAAGTAATCTTTTCCATATAGCATCTACGTACTTCTTCCACCACTGACTTTTATTTAAAACGCAAAAAACAACATTTTGAAGCGACCTGACGGGTCTCGTGGGCCATGTAAGTTACTGAAAGAAATACTGTTACCGAAACCAGCACCAATCATGGTATTTCATGTTTTTTCTTCTTTTTTTGTGCGCTACTTATGTATTGAACTAAACATTTTGAAACTTTGAACACTGTCTTTGTCTCTTTTGTCCCGGGTCAAATGTGCCCCCCCCCCCCCCCCCCCCGACAAAACAATTGGCCCCAGCCTGGCCCTCGCATTAAAATTGGTGTACAACAGCCACCGATACACTCTTATCACAAGGTAGGCCATGTCTGTAATCAACGACCTACCAAACAGGACGTTAGTGTATCATATCATCTCACCTGGATTAGTCCCATACAACAGAACTGCACGAGGCATTTGTCCAAAAAACTTCCGTCAAATAGGCCGTTATCTTTGAGGTCTGTAAATAAAGCTATCCAGAACTCCCTGGACTCCTTTAACAGAAATGCCAAAGGGCTTGAGTTTATAGTAAGTGTCAACATGCCGAATGAAATTTGATCCCTCTGAGAAATAATTGCCTGTCTCGAGACGTCTCGTTTTCCTTAGTGTAACCCCTCTCGGATCCAGTTCTTTGAGAATTGAGCGGACAACCTCTTTTCTCACTCGTAAACTATATTCTCTGCGTCTGGAATACATCCATCTGTACCCGTGTAGTTGTCCGGAGTGCAGCAACTGACCACGAATAAAATCGATAGAATCCTGCAGATTACGATTATGCTTTCTTATAGAGAGCCCTCTCATTCTAAGTATCCGTTTAAGTTTACTTTCGATGATTACATATCCATGCTTATCATTAGGCAGTAAAACTGTATCCGCATATTTAATGCCAAGTTCAAAGTAAAATTCTGTGAGCTGATCCATGCCATGTTAAAAGTGGCAAACAGAGCAAGAGTAGTGGGGTTGCTAAAGGATTGTGAGGTAACTCAAAAGAACTGCGAAGGAGCGTAAAAGTATTGCGCCGTAGTGCAAAAGGTTTGCGAGGGAACGCAAAAGTAGCTCCAAAAAAAAAAAAAAATACCCACCATGATCCTTAGGGGGCTCCGCAGGTTTGCGCAAAGAGGCGAAAGATTGATACAACTTTGCGCTAAGGTAAGCATGTTTTCATGTCGCTGTGTTGTGCATGTTTCTTATTCGGGGAACTTTCTGAAACTAACCTAATTGTGGCTTACATTGTATGTGTTCATGCAGTAGCCTAGGTTATTTTCTTTATGAGGTAGGCCTATTAGTAAATTAGTGATGTTGTAAGTAATGCGTGTTGGCATAATCCAGAGTAAACCATGTGTTTTTGCATGGTAACTGTTGAGGATAAAGGTACGTATTTAACTGTAACTTTAGTTAAAGTTTAGTGTAACATTTAATGGTAGGCCTACGTGTAATGTTTTTACAAAAAGGTATTGTAACATGGGAAATACAAGTTAAAGGTTGTAATTATTTTAGTGCTGTCACTGTGCGGGTGACCGCGTTTTTTTCCCCACGGTGCTCCTAAGCGTGTTGCCTAGCAGGCTTATTAAGTTAAAGTATGAACAATTTTGGAGACATTGGGTAGGTCTATGTAGGGAAGATATCAACTTGAGGTTGTCTGTTTTTTATAGATGCCGTGGTTGAAGAGATTTCGAATGCGGCGTAATACGCCATCAAACAGCAAAAGTAAGAGCAGTGTGTCCCCTTCTTTATCGCATGTTTGTTGTGAGCAAGCTGCGGATGATGTTTGTGACGGTGAGGTGAGAAGCGCACCGTTAAGAAACAATTTTGTTAATAGCTTGGCTTGTGGCGTTGCAGCTGTTGCTAGGCATCAGACTGATTACGTGTGCACACGGAGGGACAGTGTCTTGGATGAGATATATAACGATGGTCGCAGGTTAGGTACAAACACAGCGCAGTCAAATGTGCAGGATTTGCGTTTGTTTACTGGGCAACGTAGTGTTTTCAATAGAAAGTGTAATGTCTGTGGACGGCCTGATTTATGATGAAGGTTGTGCGCCATTAGATGATGGTGCTTTGGACGAAACAATACGGCAGAAGTTGTTGAGTTATGGAGCATGTTTATTAACTGTTGATATTGATATTGTGTGATTATACGTTATATAGATCATTTGTGGTAGTTGTTATATTTGCCCTTTGGCACAATGCTAATTTATATCTAATAAATGAGATCGTCACCACTGTCACTCTGTTTATTTACTCCGCTATCTTGAATCACGTACATATGAATCTCGCGGGACTTCACCACATCACCCTCCTACGGTGTCTTGTGGTGCACATACTGTGCAGGGTAGCACGCTAGGATGTTTCATCTCTCTTCTTTATATATAAATGTAAAAAAAAAAAAAAAAAAGGATAATAAAAATTGCACCTTTGAGTGGGAACAGACCAATTCTATTGGCGTACATTTTATGAACATATAGTAAAGCCTCTGTAGATACATAATATTTTTACATCTAAACAAACGTAACTTTTGACACATTCTTTGGTCAATAATACCGCTGTGTAGTTTTTAACCTGAGCCAAGGATGTAAACGGTGTCTTTACTTGCATCAGTGGTTACTTCAGTGAATATGAACCAATCAACATGTGTATATGGATCAGTCAACGGGCGTGTTTAAATCAAGTAGACATTTTACCATATAACCAAAGTGCAGTATCTCTCAGGGGCAGTATGTGATCAGCAGTAACCCTTCATGACAGGTGAGTAAACATAACAGGTAAGGAAACATAACTGGAAAGTGCATCAATTAAATGGTAGTGCGCTCATTAAACAGTACTTCCTTATAAGTCACAGGTATGCATAACAACAGGTAAGCAGAACACATTCCTTAAACAGTACTTCTTCAGAAGTCACAGGTATGCATAACAACAGATAAGCATATCACATTCATTAAACAGCACTTCTTCAGAAGTCACAGGTATGCATAACAGCAGGCAAGCATAACAGGTGCATGTTTTTTTACAAGTCAAGGACTTGTCTAGGCCTGATGTCGCGGCCAGATCTTGTTGTATATCTTGTCCAGGCTGTTGCTGGTCTAGCTGGCTGTCTGGCTGTGGATGCTTCACAGGTTCAGGCCTTGGGAACTGCATACGGTTGGCACGTGGCTCCGCCCGTTGGACGTTTCTTGTGCTTGAACTCTCCTTGCTCTCGTGGAGGCGCCAGCGGTTGCATCACAATGTCTGTCCTTCTCTCGTTTGGACGGGGTAACACCTTTGCGTGTCTGCAGGCTGTGCTACCGTTGCAGCTTTTCAGGATCCATCTTCATGCCAGAAACAGATGAGTGTACCTACAGGTTGCTGAGGCAGAGGTCTGGTAGATCTACTGTAGTATAGCTGTTGACAGTGTTGGCATACCTTTCTACTCTCACGTACAGCTTTCTGGGATGTGACTTGCGGCTGCAGTTGCTTTGCTGTCACAGGAAGGCTCGAGCGTAGTCTTTTGCTCCTCATCATGAGTTGAGCAGGTGACTTCAGGTTGTCAACGGGTGTGTTCTGGTATTCTAGTAAACCGAGGTAGGGGTCTTTGTTCTCAGCTTTGGCTTTGTCTAGGATGCGTTTTGCTATCTGGACTTTTCTGGTCTTCAGCAAGGCTGTTGCTTTGTGGATAGTAGGGGCTCGTAGCGGTGTGTTTGAAATCTCATATGTTTGCGAAGTGCCGGACTTCCTCTGAGCTGTGGCATGACCAGTCGTCGCTGATGACAGATTCTGCAATGCTGTGGCAGGGAAACGCTGACTTGAGCTTGGTGGGGCTGGGTATCATTAAAAAAATTTCGATACCGGTATCAATACCTTGACTTCAATACCAGTTCCTGAACGATACTTTTTTTCGATACCAGTTTTATAAAATTCATTTTAACAAAAAGAAAATTACATTACACATTGTAGTACAAATCTTTAGTTTTATGTTTCAGCACCTTGGCATTCTTCCACTCAAAGCAGTTTTATAACATCAAAAATGAACCTGTTTTCCACAACTTTTCCACAACAAGTTGTCTGTTAACATAATGTCAATAAATAAAAAATGTTTAAAAGCCAGAATCAAACTGGGAACGTCCAGATTACCAGATGACTGCTTTACCTCCTGAACCACTGCCTCCCAACTAAAAATATTAGGGTACAAGGGAGCAAAATGTAAAAGATACAATGAATCAGTGGTTTTCGGTGCAAAACGGACAGTTGCAAGTCAGCGTCTAATACTCACTGCTGCACACTTAGGCTGTGTTCACACGTAACGTCTTTTTGAAGCTGTCAATGTCTGTTTTACATAATAATCCTATACATCCTGGGCGTGTTTTTTAACACCGTCGCCAGGGTTTTTTTCTGCCGCTTAGGGTTTGTTTGTTTGGTTTTTTTCAGTTGAATAAAGGTCAACTTCTCAGAAAAAAAAAAAAAAAACGCCCTACATCAACAGCTCTTTTGACAGCTAACCAATCACAAGTGGAGTAGGGTGACCTGTCATTTACCATATTAGCCACCAAAAATGGAGAAGGTAGTGGTGGAGAAGTTCATTGTGCCAGTTTCTGAGCACAGTAAACTATACAATACGACAGTTAAAATGCATCATAACATAACGGGCTTATCGGCTACTCCTATAAAGGTACCCTAATTTTTTATATACTTATTTGAATTACTATTAATTAATTACTATTTCAATTTTTTTGCACATTTGAGCCCATTTACAGCCCCTCCTCACCTGCTCTTTCCCTATTTTTCCTCCCTATAGCTTATGCTTAATCTACTTCATTAAGCAGGTCATCTGATTATAAACAATACTTGAAATACTAGTCATAGTGATGTAATAATGGCGTCGACAAACCTAGTTGCTAAAAAAAAAGGTACGATTTCGCCCATCTGGCGGTGTTGGGTTTTGGCCTAACGAAAGAGGAGAGCCAAGAGACACTTCTGAAGTGGTGCGCAGGATTTGTAACCTGCCCAGAAGATGGACAGATGACGAATCCTCACGACCATTTGCGTGTGCACCGTCCCGCAGAACATGCTAGCAGCAATAGCAGACAATGGGAGAGTGCGCTCTGTAGGTAAGATTTAATCCTCAATTTTGCAATACAAATAAAGACTCGCCCCTCTGATTTACTGAGGCAGGCACAAACCGGGTAGATTTAAAAATCATTTTTATGTTTGCGCCTAAATTAAAATGTGCTTTCACTGGGCGGTAAATAGTGTGATTAAATAAGCTGTTTTTCCTGTAGTAAATCAGGCACGACCAGCTATCATAATAGTTAGAATAAACCCATCCTTCATTTTTGTGCTCTCTGGCTGACACTCCTTAAAATACATTCTCATCAGCTCTATGGCTCAACCTCATCCCTGGGAAAAACCCTCAAACAAGTAATAAATAAGAAATAAGTGATATATTTTTCTACGTTATAGCAGAGACACTGGAATTATAATGTGTGGGTGTGTGTGGCAGGGTGTGCCCCGCTGTCGGTGTGGACCGTGGACCAGGGACCAGGGACCAGGGACCGGGGTGGGGGGGGGGGGGGTGACTGTCAGTCATCGGCATTGTCCATCGGCCCAACTCTAGTTCTGTAGTCTCTCCATCTCAAAGAACCTGCTGTAGTCGTCTACTGTGACAGTGTAAGCCTGCGTGTTCCATGTGAATTGATCTGCACCTACTACTTGCCGTGGTCTTTCGGGTATGCCGTATGATAACAGGGGCTCCTTGGGGTTTGTGCTGCGGCGCTCTTGGCATATGCTGCATTTCTCCACCGTTGCCTCGATGTGTTTTCCCATGCCAGGCCAGAAAAGAGGATCTCGTGCTCTGTGCCTGTTCTTCTCCGTTCCCGTGTGCCTGGCACGTATGCTACTCTGTGTCATATTTTCTCTGAGCCTCTGAGTAATCATGGTTTTTTTCACCTTTGAACAGTATGCTGTCCACTTCAGAGATGTCGTCTCTGCGGTTCCAGTATTCTTGGATGTTAGGTGGGCATTTTTTCCTTTCGTCAGGCCATCCAGCCTTTGTGACGCTTTTCAGCGCAGCGAGCTGGGAATCTTGTGTCGTTGCCTCTTTGACTTCCTGTCGTCTGTTGTCACTTACTGGAACGCTACAGATGAGAGTGTGTACTTGGGCCTCCATATCTTCCGTCAGGCTGTCGTCATGGTATTTGATTGATTTTCGTGACAGAGTGTCAGCCACTGGTATTTCTGTGGATGTTGTACTCTTGTGGCTGCAATATCATCCATGGGGCCGTAGTGGCGCTGCTGCCAGTGGTTTCTGAAGGATCGCTTCTAGTGGTTTGCGGTCTGATTCTGCAGTCACTCTCCGGCCATACGTGTACTCATGAAAACACTTGCAGCCGAAGAGTGCTGCATACAACTCCTTTCCGATGTTTTCTTCTGTACTGTTGAGTGATTTGGGCGCGCAGGCATAGGCAGTTGGTTTGCAATCTTGGCGCATGACTGCTCCAAGGCCACATTTTGAAGCACCTACTTGGAGCCCCAGCTCTTTCGGGGGGTCAAAGTATGCAAGCACTGATGCGTTATGAGTTCTTTCATCTGTTTGAATGCTTTGTCATGGATGTCATGCCATATAAATTCGCTGTCTTGTTTCAGCAGCTGTCGTAGTGGTGCGTTTACTTCAGAGAGTCGTGGTGTGAATCTGGCCAGGCAGTTAATCGTCCCGAGTATGGTTTTGTGGTGACATCCCCTAGTGTAGGTAGGGGGTGGTGAGGTCTTTGGAGTGCCTTGAGGTCTCTGGGGTCTAGACATACTCTCAACTTGCCTGTATGGGGTTTCACAACTACCACCAAAGCAATCACTGATTCTGTGGGTTCTGTCACCTTGCAGATAATGTTGTTTTCCCTCATCTTGTCGAGCTCTTGCTCCAGTCGGCTTCATAGCGCGATGGGGATCCTGTGCGGTGGGTATACCACAGTCGTTGCGACTGGGTCAACACGGAGGTTACACTCTTCTGGGAAGTCTCCAATGCCCTGGAAAACATCTGCATACTCCCTTCTTCAATAGAAGATAACTGCACTTTTCCTTTTCACGTTTCTCACTCAGGGGGCCAGAGAACATCAGCCCTGCATGCTGTCGGAATCACCGCCATGCTTCAGGTAAGTTTGCCGAATCCCAGTCCATCCGAGGTGCTGGATTGCCGTAAGCCTCCATCTCTTTAACGATCAGTGGGTATATTAACCTCAGCTCTGACGCCATGTTATATTTGCTGTTTGGCACAATGATAATTTATACATAATAAATGAGATTGACACCACTGTCACCGTGTGCTTATTTATTCCGCCATCTTGAATCACGTACATCTGAATCTTGTGGGACTTCACCACATCACCTTCCTACAGTCCTGTAGTACACACTGTGCTGGCTTGCACGTAAGGATGTTACAGTTGTGGATTCAAACGCGTAATTCAAGTGGACTGGCATCTGATGTAGGCACATGTGTTGTTGAGTTTAATACTAGGCTGACCTTAACGATTTAATGTTTAACATTAACAAATATTGATGTTAGGCCTACCGTCACAAGTGTGTATCATGTTGGTTGTCTGCTTGACTCATTCCATCAAGGTGACAGTTGTTTTGGACACTGGAAAACAACAGTGTTTTGCAGTAGCTATGGCGGTACATAATGTGGACAGTGTTTTTTCTTGGAATACAGAACAACTTAACGAAGTTGTCGTGCTGGGCGATGAACTGTACAGCGTTAAGCGAGAAAGGTTGTGTCAGTGATAAGAGTGCACATAAATGGTTATCTGTAACACACTAGCCAGTGGAAACTGTGGTACGTGGACATCAGTTTTTTTTAATGTGAGTATGGTGGAGATTATGTTTCAGGTGATGTTGATGCTGTTGATGGAGAATATATTCAGGCAGGGGTAGACATGTGTTTATGAGATGGTTTGCCGCTGATATTACAAAAATAAGGTAGGTGTTTTCTGACATTGCGTGGTAGCACATGTGCGATAATTAGGCAAAAGGGCCAATATGCCTTAGTTGATTCTCGTGCACGCAATTCTGCTGGTGTGGTTGATGGTGATGGTGTAAGTATTGCTCTGTATTTCAGATGTCTGACAGATGTATACAAACACATCCAGTGTCTTGCTGCATCTTTAAGCAATAAGGACAAGCGCTTTGAGCTATGTGTTACGCCTGTAGTCGATTTATCGACAACAGGTGTTACACAAGAGCGTGTAAATACTTTGGAAGGGGTTGAGCGTTGAGTCACAACAGCAATGTAGTTTAGGTTTTGCAGACAGTGAAGGTTTGGAGAAATCACAAATGCCTGACAATGGTTTGTGTGTTGGGGCAGATGTAAATATATTCTGATAGTGTTGAAGCAGTGGATTCAGAGGTGTTCGTCAAAGAGTTGCCTGCAACTGTGATGTGTTTTAATCCTATGTCCTTGGCTGTTGCAGTGGATCTGTTAACCAAGGTAACAAAATACGATGTCTTCTTCTCTTAAAAGGCCATTCAGAGCTCGCTTGTTAATAAGCATGCGAAATGTCTCCCGGCACTGGTGAATTGGCAACACCGCTAACGTTCTCTAAACACGTAAACAAACATGGCCGAATGTGTCTCAAGGGGTGCATCATGACGTAGGCACCTCTAGACCAACCCCCACGCTACAACTCATTCATTTGATTGGTTAAATATCCTGTCACTCATCAGACTGCTGAAACGACCCGAAATACCGGAGGAGCAGCACCTCCGGTGCCCAGGCCCTAATAAACCTTATGGAAACAATAGGGCCTAGTACCCCCGGTGCTCAGGCTCTAATTATAAGCAAATGCCAATCCTAGCAATGACCTCAGAAAAGAGATTACTGGTAGTCACAAACGTTAAAAGCTCTGGACCGGTTTTTGCAGTTGTCCCGCTGCCGTTTGACATTATGAAACACTGGGCTTATCTGATTTTGTGCTTGCGCTTTCGTGCTGCATAACTGCTAATGTGTACCCTCACTTATTCTGGCCTAGAAGATCATTTCAAATGCGCCTCATAGCACCTTTTACTTGAGAACACGAGGCCTTTCTGACTGCAAGCACATCGCTACAATGTGACTTCTTAGTTGGGGGATTGAAAATTATAAATCACTGTGAAACTCTGTATAAATGCTCTTTTTTCCTTTCCAGGAAGAGATATTGATGGTGATGTGGTTATCAAACTTAATTTATAACCCAGATAAAAGGCTATTTCTTTTCTCTCTTTTGACTGTGTTGAGGTCATTGGAGGTGGGTTTTTTTTTTACCTGCAGTGTTCTGTGTGGAGGAAGTGGTTTGCAGGAAGTGGCTTGCAGGAATTATTTTTGTTCTATTCCACATGATTGGTCAGGTTTAGAGAAATGCTGTCAATTTCCTCCATGAAACTTTCCAAATAACACGTGGCTACATAAAACAAATGATAAAATAATTCATGTCAATTAGATGTTTTAAAGTAAAGTTACTGATTTAATGGTTCATAGCATTAAAAACTCGTGGTCAGAGAGGTGATGAACTCATGGGTTGCTCAAGTTTGCGAGATGCAAACCACTGCGCTAATCCAGATAAACCTCTACACGACACCAGATTTAAAAACTCTGGTTTCGTGTAGAGTTTCAAGTTCAAGTTTCAAGTTTGTTTATTTAAAGCCCAGTATCACTTTTTACGGTCTCAAAGGGCTTTACATGCCCACAGGATTACAACAACCAGAGCAGGGCAGCACCCCCCGACTTAACCCTCATAGCGGGCAAGAAAAATCTCAAAAAACCCCAGATGCTAGGGAAAAATAGGAGAAATCTTGAGAAGGACCACAGAGAGAGGAGACCCCTTCTTGGCCAGCCAGGTGTGCAACAGGTGTAGAGGTTGTGAGAGCATTGCCAAGTGCAGTGAGACTCAAAATGGACAGTCTGCTAATATAAAACTGATATAGACAGTGCAGTTGGATTAAGAAAAACTAAAGTCTGAATGCTGAAATCGCATTCTAATAGGAAACTATTCTAAGGTCTTATGCAGAATACACATTGTAACTGAGCCTTTATGACTAAATCATGGGTTTGCGCTGATTGTGACTCTGGTGGGAGATGAAGGATGTCCTGGTGGGTATCTTCCTAAGGAGTGTGTTTGGCTGTATACAGCAAGTACTTAGTCATTTCATTGATAAATTGCATGACGTTTACAGCTTCTCAAATTTCCTTCTTTCATCTGTAACGGGTGGCCCTGGCTTTTCCTGACTTTCGCTTTTGGTCAAAATGTAGTAATACTTTGCTGCCACGCCAGTCCTCAGCCGATACTGCTTCCAGACGGCGATGTGGAGTTTTGTGGAGAACTGATTCTTGATTGTGGAGAACTGATTCTTCAGCTCCAAGAGGAAATTCCAAAAATGACAGACTGTTATTGGACAACCAGACATTTTTTCTGGGTCATAATAAAAATGTTCTTTTTAACATTTACTTTCTTTTGTTTTTGTTGTTGTAGTAGTTGTTTTTTTTTTCCCCCCAACTTTTAATGGAATAAGTTAACTCTTCGAAGACAACTGTTTAGGCTAATTTTGTAACTAATGGTATGTCAGTGAGTAGCCAACGCACAACATTGTGTTCTGAATATTGTATAGGTACTTAGTGTATCTTCCATCCCAAACGTGAAGTAATGTAATCAGTTAATGAATTACACCCAGCTAAGCATAACACCTTCCTGAATCCTACACCACTTTCTGTACATAACATACTGGCTTTGATAAAAATGTCTTGGCAATTACAGAGGGAAATTTAGAGATCAGTGTTAAAGGTAGTTAATGAGACCTAAAGGATAGGCACTTCTGTCACCACCAGGGGACCTTGCTACACCTATGACAGAAACCTTCTGACTTCTGATAGGGGGCGTAGAGGCACGGGCAGCGCATGAGCTGCACCATTGACCAGTCAGTGACTGCCTTTGAAGTCCTTACAATCCGTCTTGGCGATGGCATGTCACAGGAGGATTCGTTGGTTCTTCAGGACAACATCAACACTGTGGATGTCAAAGAACTGTGTGTGTGTGTCAGTAAAATTCCTCTCTTTGAAAGGGCATTGCCAGAGCATATTCTCTCTCTCTCTCTCTCTCTCACACACACACACACACACACACACACACACACACACAAAGCAGAACTGTTTTACACTGTGTTCATTCACCTTTCCCTTCCCCTCTTCCAGTTAGCTTTTGCTTCATCTCTCTCTTTATAAAGCTGTGGTGCCAAGTCATTTGACAACATTTCCCTCAGAAAAGTAGCAGCGTATACCTGACTCAACAACTCTGACGTAAACACGAAGTCGTATGGGAAGATCTATTCAGAAACCTCTTATTATCATTACGGTATTACATAGATCATATAACAGAAAGAAAAGGAATGAGTGCAGAAAACAATCCCATCTGACTTGCTCAGCCAGTTAATATAACGTAAAGACTCTTATCTTTTGCATCAAGCAGCGCTACGTATGAGCTGTAGCTCATAACTAAGTTATGCTACTTTTCCTCTTCGTCTGTCAAAGGTCTAACTGGTTCATTTGTAAAGGAAAAAACACTTGAGAATTGCCAGTTGCTTGTTTTTCATGCAATGAGGAGAGGCCAACCTCCTTTAAAAGTCCTCTCTAAGGTAATCTGTATTTAATTTCCAACTGACGTCTTGTTAACTGAAGTGTGAGAAGCTAGGCTTGTAATGCCTAATGCTAAGCACAGGCAAAAGACCTGTAGTAATAGCATTTGACGCCAAGTACGAAATCACTTAGAAACAAATTCCAAGATGGTGAGAGGTCACTGCATGGTTCTGATGTACCAACAGAAGTGACCAAGATGAAAATGAAAATTTTTAATCTACCAAACATGGAAAAAAAAAAAAACACTAAGAAGAGTATGGGATCAAGCTATAAGAAGTGCAGAATCAGGAGCCCAGTGACTCAAGGGTTTATCTCTCTTTTGCTAGGTAATGTAGCTAAATTAACATTATTCGCCAGATTGAAAACTGTTGATGGGGACCACAAACAGACTTGATCTTATTTTCTTCATTCAATATGATACTGTTGAAAGAAGGCCAGGCGGCGTTTCAGCTGATACCTTCATCAAAGTCAAACAAGAGACATCACTACCAAACAGATTAATACACTTTTTTTCCCCAAAATATAACATTATTAGTCTGTTAAGGCAAGATTATGTGACTGTTAATATTACTATGATATTCACAGCTTCACTTCACAATTCACTTCATTCCTTTTTAAGCATTTTCAAACCACAACAACTTGTCAGTCAAGACCAATACTGGTAGATGATTGCCATATTAGTCATTAAGTTTCAGCAGGACTCTGGATCGCATTGCAAAAGGCAATTTTTTTCCCTAAAGTTTGTGCTGTCTGTCCAGGTAAATAGTTTGTTCTAACGCTGTAGCAAGCTAATCATGCTCATTTTGTTTAGTAAAGACATGTTATACATAATAACAATCATCTTTTTTCAATCAGGTGAACCATCGAAGAACCATGACGTCAGATGTCCAGACTTTGTTCCATCCTAATCTTCTAATATCATTACTAAAGACCCACAGAGAAAGGCTCTGAGCAAGCTAAAAGGTATATTCGCGTCTTAAGTATTGATTTGCTATACGTTGTTTCGTAAATGACTCTACACAGGAAGTTAGGTCAAATCAGTCAAACTGTTTTATTGATAACAAATGTAAATCAGCCTTGTATGACGTCCATATGAAGCGACTGAGTTCATGAGTACCTTGATTCCGTAAGAATGACAGAACAAAAAGGCACAACGAAGCAAACACACCTTTCAACAAATCTGTTTCTAGAACATTCTGAAGGTGTGTTCTTACCGTATTGGGCCTGTGAGGGATGCTGTGGTGCAGTGGTAATTTTCTGTGGTACGAGCGGTAGCTCTGTTGTTGTTTTTGACGTCTGAAGTTAATTGCCCGCAAGTCTTTCGGGTTCTGCTTTTTTTCCAGGACGCGTCTCTTCATTTGTTTAAAATTTATTATCCAGGACACAGCCTGTTCCCTGGCGTAGCCCTGGCAAACAGTTCCACCTTGGGCATAACAACAGTTGCGTGGCTTTAGCATAAGGCTTATCTGTGGATAAAAAGCATAACCAGTATGTAAGCTCGTAGTTTTGTTCATTCACAGAGCTCTAATTCTGATTCTCACTAATTTGAAAACAGCTTGTTCAAATACATTGATGGATTCACCAAACTTCTATGTTAATAGTGACTATAATATTCACTGACCTGTATTTGGCCCAGTCATAATATTTGCTTAGTCATTGGTGTATAACTAGTGTATAACACACTCACCTAGCCCTACAGAACTAGTTCATCCTTGGGGTGAATTCAAGGTGTGTGTTTGTGTGTGGTGTGTATATAATCCCATGTATTATAAGGCTTTTGTTTTTGTTTGTTTTTCTTTCTTTTTTTTCTTTCTTTAGTTTTTGCTTCTGACTGGACAGGATACCTGCCCTCATGACACAGAGCTCTGATCCTGTGTATCAAAAAAATGTAACTGTTTGTCATGTGACACACATCTAACCACATCTGAGGACTTGCAGGCAGGCTTATTTTCTTTTGGTTTATCAGTGACATGCTCTCGATTACATTAGGAAGTGTCATGGCTGCTAGAAAGTGTCAAAATCTAACTGTGATCTCGAACTGAGTAGGCTTGAGATAACCTCTTACCAGTGCTGAGTAATAATATGTTGTTATAACAAAATTGCGTTCAGTGTGTTGTCAGACAGTTCGGATAAGTTAGAGGACACTGCCTTATTGTTTGACAACAACAGTTCTCTTTTCACCACATGTATGCCCACACATTTCCATTGTTTACCAAGAACAGTCTTCCCAGTAAGACATTCCATTCATGAGTAGCTACAGACTTGGCAGAATGACAGAATCCATTCAGTTACAGACATTATGTACCACAGGTGTCTAAGAGTAAATTAAGAGAAGCTTTTTCTCAGAAATGTTTTGGCTGATTAGGTATGGAAGTAATTTTCCCCCCGTTTCAAATGCCTACTTTTTTCTGACAATATTCCCAATAAATAGGAAAAGGATATATTTTGCTATAGAGTACAGTGAGTTGTAGTCCTGTTGTTGTTCTTCCATATGTTGGTTCACAGTTTGGATTTTTTTTATTTATATGTTTGTTTGTTTTCGTTTTGGACTGAGAAAACTACATTATACTGATAGACTACATTATAGTACCCTCAAGGTGCTCTACGGCCAAAGCAGGATCCGAGGGTAAAGTGATAACTTTATATGCATAAGAAAACAACAACTCCCATGATGCTTTGTTTCAGATACTGCACATGCCCAGTTGAAATTGGCGGGTCGCTAAGGCTCTGAGAGTCTTTTGTCTACACGAAAAGGGGGAGTATAGCTGAACTAACTAGCTTTCACTTCTTTCTAACAATTGCTTTGAGCCATATCTATTTTAAATACCGGGATAACGAGTCCGTAGCGTTAAGCTGCATTTGCTGTTAATTAGTTTGAATCCATTCTTTATAAGGTAAGTTTCTCTAGCAACATACACCAAATGCAACAGCATGGGAAATGTGTGTTTACAATGTACATTGTTTGGTTAAAATATCACTATGAAATGCGTACATCATGTTTTACGTATCTGTTGTTATCGTTGTCAGATTATTGTTGTTGCAATGCAGAGTGTCGTTCACGGGCTTTAATTTTTAGTTCGTGTCTCGGGATTGTGTTTTTTTTTTCGCTGCCAATGTTACCGTTTGCAGACCTGATCCAGGTCAACATGGAGGAGTAGGCGGGTAGCCATGCCTTCCATGAGACTGGTAATGCACTGTGCGACGGAGGAAGCTAACTGAGCTCCTATGGGGCGGATTTGCTCGATAGAAACAAACGCTCTAGCGATGCTGATGCCAGAATTATCGTATGTGCTTGTGCTGTGTAGTTCTAGACGTTCCTGTAGTATTCTCAAAGTGCTGTTTTCGATGATTGGCCAGCCATCTTGTGGGTCTGTTTCTCAGTCGAAGCAAGCAAAGGGCCACTCGGTGCAGCCCCCACTGTTAGCAATAAAAAATCCCCTCCATGCGTCGAGACAGCGCTGTTTTGTAACATGGGGTCGGGCTTAATCATCAGACAGGGCTTTTCACCGAATGGTCAGCTATATTCGGTGTTTACATTTTCACATGTTTGTACTGATTTCCTTCCACGCTGAGCGTATGCTCACGGGCGTCGAACGTTCTAGCCCCATACCTCCTCTTGTACAACGTTACCATCGGAAATCACTGCACCCGCAGAATTTTCTGTTTGGCGCGAATTGATCTGTGGTCTTCTTCTCAGTGCAGAGCCTGCTTAAATAAGTTTAGAGCAATGTCAGATTTTTTTCAGTATTTCACTCCTAAATGGTGATGTATGGGCCTATTTTATTGCTAAACAGCGAGTAGCGATTACGGAGTGCAGGCGAAAGATTGGCCAGTAATCTTGATTGATGAACAACAGTTCGATGCACGTTCATAAATACAGATTTTAACCGAAAAGTTATAATTTTTCATTTACATGGCTCGTGCTGCCTCTTGAATTGGGGTTTACATCAAAGCAAACAGTGATCTGTTTCTTTGCGTTCTAGTATCATTTCACATACCCGACATTCGTTTTCTGCTTTTTGCAACATTCTTGCGCTCTGCAACAATGTAAGCAAAGGCTCTTGATTCTTGAATGAAAAAGAATCGTCCAGAGCACTGATGTATTCAGTCTCCCCGCCCTTCAGTGGACGTACTGGCTATATTAGCATCCATTCAGGTGATACATGCATCAAAGTACAGAGGTCAAACTGTGCAACATCCCTCAGAAGAAGGCTTTATGATCATAAGTACACAGATAGCATTTGGAGCAGCTGGCGAGGTTGATCACCTGTAAACCTTTGCCTTAATTGTCAGTGGCACTGAAAGCTTTAATGATGCAACATAAAACTAAAGATGATCTGGGTCAATTACCATGAAGGCAATCTGGAAGGTAAACACAGGAATGACACTTCACCTGATCCAGTTCTGTGTCACCCCCACTCTCTGTCCTTATATTGCTCTAACAGTAAGAGAAGTATGCTGTTGCGTGCGAGTTAAATGGTGCAATAAAATTGGGATAGTTTGGGTGCATGTCAACACGGACTACTTTCACTTCAAAATACTCTTACTTTGCCAGCTGTCTTAACAGGGTGGCTTCATAGTAAGTGAGAGAGTTCAAACCACAGGTCCAAACCAGTGTGCAGTTTTGTTGTAGACAGACCATCCACTCCCTGAAATGACTCGAGTTTCATTTTATAACCAACTCATTTGGCAAGCGCACCCCCCCCCCCCTCCTGAATTAACAATGTTTGGGTAGATGCCATGCAAGAGACAGTGACGATATTGGGTTTTTTTGTGAATTCGTCATCTGACTTCTACCTATGTGGGAAGCCAAATTATACCAGTCAGTGTTGTGTTCTATCATTTTGAACATTGTAATGTTTTAGTGATGTTATTGCCTAACTTTTTTTTTTTTTTTAAACATTTCATAGTTGAAAACATTGAAACCATTTTTATAAGAGTTTCTAGTGGTAGGCTTTGTTTGTTCAAATCAGAGGAAAGAGCGTGTTTAAGTGTCCAGGGGGGCGGGTCTTCCTCCTCCTCTGTGTCTCTGGTGATACGTTTGCGAAAAAAGATCCAAAGATGAGCAGTTATCCGGATTGTGCAAGAGTGGTCAGCTGTGATGGCATTGAGTTCGCTCTCAGTCATTGCTTTGTTTTGGGTTCAATGAAATGTTCTGTGAACGCACAATGTCTGTTCCTTTTGTGTTTTTAGCGACCAGAGTGCAAAATGTGAATATTGTTTTGAATCAATAGTCTTTTTTTCTTTTTTTTTCCTTTAAGTTGTATTAGCAGCGGTTTCTGTGTTTGTGTCGTTGCTTAGCAACCCAGTACATGTAGATTGTAATCAATAATGCCATATGTTCTTACCAATGCCATTTTTTTTCTCCTGCTCTGTTTGATTCTCTCCCTTCCCAATGTCACTCGAATCATATAACCCAACACCCCACCCCACCCCCCTTCCCTCTCCTTCCCGAACCTCTCCTTAATCCACCCTTTCGCTCTGTTTAGCTCTGTTGACCTTGACAAGGAACCGGAAGGTTCCGCTGAGTCTACCCAGCCAAGTATGAGCCAGCCTACAAACACCAGTAGAGATGCTTCCGGTGTCACCCAAGGTGTCTTACAACTTTCTTCTCTACAGACATTCAATCCACTGTGTTGTCTTTTGTGGGGTAGGGTGGTGGTGGGGGGTGGGATACCTGTTATCTCCGGATGATGGCCCTTCAGTCTGTTCCTTGCCGAGGCCGCCTAGCCAGGAATTTTATTTATCCGTTTATTTTTAATCTCGTTGGGTTTCAGAAGCTGAACGCGGGATGTGTGCATTTGTCAGTTGCTGACCTGTGTCTCTGCTTCTTCCCGTACTCCATTCTTTCATCTCGTCCATTGCACCGGTCAACAGCATGGTGGTCTGCATGACGTCGGCCGTAGATAAGCGCCCAGGGAAGGTTCTGCGATGTTACAAGTTTTTTTTTTTTTTTTTTTAAAAAAGGCGACTTGTTTGTACAGTTTCACGGCCAGATTTTTCAGACTTGCATGAGGTTGTAAGGTTTCGCTTTGACATCATAGCCACCTCTGTTTCATTATCCCAAATGGGGATTTTTTTTTTTTTTCTTTTCTTCCTCTTCTTCTTTCTCTCTCTTTTTTTTTGTGGCTCTAGTGTTTTCAGAGCAGGCAAAAGTAGAGTTTTCATCTTAGTCAGAGCTATGATTCTTTGAATAAATTCACCGCTTCCAGCTCTTGCAAGTTTGAGGAGCATTTGGAGCGAAAAAAAAAATTAATTGACATTTATGAATGATATCGTAACCGTTATCTTTCAGCGTTTAATGTATGGTGGTGTTACATCATCACCGAGGCTTCAGAACGAGTTCCTCTGTAGAATGAACACAGCGAAAACGAGAGCTCCCAGTCAGTACACTGCCACATAGTATCCTCTTGTCTTTGCTGTCGACGGCTTGTTGCTATGTTGCCTGCTGTGACGCTGTGATGTTGTGTTTGTGTGTGTGTGTGTGTGTGTGTGTGTGTGCGTGCGTGCGTGTGTGTGTGTATGTGTGTTTGTGTGTGTATTGGGCAGGATGTGCACCTCTGACACTGATTAGTGGATTAGAGCAAAGACGCATATCTTGGTTAACAATGTGAGTAGATCAAATTTATGTATGTTCAAATTCAGCGTCTTTCCCAAAGAAGACTGTACTTTTCAGTGGACGAATAATAACAGTCCAGTTTTTCAAAATGCAGTTGTTGTCATTC
Organism: Chanos chanos; assembly: GCF_902362185.1. Classification (NCBI taxonomy): domain Eukaryota; kingdom Metazoa; phylum Chordata; class Actinopteri; order Gonorynchiformes; family Chanidae; genus Chanos; species Chanos chanos. Next base: position 11,366,788 of record NC_044510.1, read on the forward strand.
ATTTCTGCAGCTCACAGAAATCATCTTTCACTCTGCGCATCAGAGAAATGAATGCTTCACTTTTAACGGAAAAGTGTCGCTGTTTCATGAAGTCCTCGGTTATTTACGGCGACAGGCAAAGTCAACAAACTGGCTTTGCAGATAGTCTTGGGTTAAGAATACCAAACAGCGCCTCCGTCGGACTTTTCGAATCGTCCGCTCACACGGTCTACCCCTGGAGCCCTGTAATCTCAAAATCTGGCAGCGAGCGTGTCTGCTCTTACAAAAAACGCAGAGGACCCAGATGGGTCTGTTTTTAGCTTGTGAAAAACGAGACTGGAAACCATCTAAGGGTCCTAAGAAGGTCCTTACTCTGGAAAAGGAGAGGAAATAAGATAAGTGTGTGACATTTGAATTGTGTCAGAGTTAGTCATGGGTATCTGTTGTTTTCTCTTCCCGTATCACAATCTAGAAAAACCTGTCATTTTCACACGTGAATGCTAAAGGGGACAAAAAGGTGTTTCCTCAAATGTAGCTCGACTCTGTTTTTCAACCCCCCCCCTCCCTTTCCCAGCAGCCCCCCAGACCGACGTCAAACTGGCGGCCACCGCAGGCAAGAAACAGAACAAGAAGAAGGTCGAGGAGGTAGTTGAGGAAGAGGAGGAAGAGTATGTGGTGGAGAAGGTTCTAGATCGACGAGTCGTGAAGGGAAGGGTGGAGTACCTCCTGAAATGGAAAGGTTTTTCAGAGTGAGTACACGAAGGCAATGTTCACACACGTCAAAAAGAGATCCACTCCAAGTTAACAAACAGCAGTACACGAAGAAGTAAATAAAAACATCACCTGTCGGCTGTCATATGTAAGGCTGCATCCGTCAATAGACTTTGGAATCCATTGTTTACGTTAAACATAGTTCTAAATATTTGTTGACCAACCCGTAACTGAATGCATTAACATCTCTCGTATCAAATTTTGGTATGCTATGTCAGCATAGCGCTTTACGCTTAGCGTAGCGCTTCACGCGCCAGCCCATTTCGACCGGTTTCTGTTGTCGCCTTAAAGACAGAGAAAGGAACCACGTGACGCGCCGCACACTTTGATGTGGTTTCACGGCGTGACCCCACCCCGCCCCGACGCGCGCTGTTCCTGTCGCGCCGCGCACCCTATGACTAGCAAATTAATTCTCTCCGTCAGATAGCCTGTACTGCCGTTGTGGCGAAATCAGGAATAAATGTGTGTTTCACGCTTAACCGCAGCGAGGATAACACGTGGGAACCAGAGGACAACCTAGACTGTCCCGACCTGATAGCGGAGTTTCTCCAGTCTCAGAAGGCGGCCAAAGAGGGCGAAAAGAAAGAGTCCGCCGGGAAGAGGAAAGCGGGCGAATCCGACACAGAAGCAGGGGGCGACGACAGCAGACCCAAAAAAAGGAAAGATGAGGTGAGGAGAACAGAACCAGGAAATTGGGAAGTTATGTTGTGTTTAAAAAAAAAAAAAAAAAATTAAGAATCCATAACAGGAGGGCAGTCTCACCTTTTGCATAGGTTTTAAAAATATGAAATGTTGTCACAAACACGTTGATGGAAGTTCTGAAGCGTATTGTTTTCCTTGTGCCGCGTCGTGCACGCCTGTATAGGGTCGATTGGTTAGGCCAGTGAAGGCATTCATGTTCCCAGTGGCTGAATTGCAGGGTAGAAATTGAATAATCGTCAATGTCTGGCTTCCTCTCCTGCAGCCAGAGAAACCTCGGGGATTTGCGCGAGGACTGGATCCAGAGCGGATTATTGGAGCTACAGACTCCAGTGGAGAACTCATGTTTCTGATGAAATGGTGAGTTCAGAGATGTGGTTTCTTGCTTGTTTTTGGGTTTTTTGGTGGGGGGCAGGGTGTCAACATACAAGAACAAAAAAGAGATTTAAAAAAAAAAAAAGATTCAAAATCAGAAATTGTTGTTTGTCAGACAGTGTTGCATAGTAGCTCAGTAGCCTTTTTTTTTTTTTTCCCATTTGACATTTTAATCTGGTTTATGGAAATTGGAGAATGCGTCTTGTGTATTTGTTATGTTTGCACCATTCATGAATACATTATCTGCTTTAAGGCACTATCTCACAGTGCAGAGTGCAGCCATTGATCAGTGCCACCCACAGCCTGCTGCAGAGTGAGTCATTGTCTGCCTGTGGCCAGACACCTCATTAGTGTATAACTGAACAGTGCGTCACCTTTAAGACAGAGAACCTCATGCTTGGCTCTTGGAACCACTGTAGTCTTCCAGAATTTGAATGCGAGATAAAGTTACACATGTCCTAGTGTAGTAGAGACCTGTGATTCTTTAATCCAACACAGATGTTCTGAGTAACTGTACACGATCCCACACAGGGACTTTGTGGGGATTGCAAACATGTTTTTAAGAGAGCATTACATTGATCTGCCCAGAACCTTGACCAGAGCACAGTCAAAAACAGTATGGAGCGGCTGGAACCCGATGGCATTATTTTATGGCAGAAATGAGCAATTTTCAGTATTTTAATTAGTAAATAATGCCAAAGACTTTTCTTGAAATACTTACCATAGCCTTTTTTTTTTGGATGTAGACTTGTTCCTTTGCCATGCCTTTTAGCAGTATACACACTCGCCTTATGCTATCAGTAACAGCTACCTTGGAACTACACTCGCTGACTATGTTATAGCCCAACACACACAAACACACACACACACACAGAAAATTGCTCGAACAAGCTTACAGACAACAGGAAGGGCAGGATTTGAAGTCTAAATTACTTGCCGTGAGATGCATGATGTTGTTGCATATGACGCTGGGTTTTCTGATTTGGTAGCTTTTGTTTAACTGATGTAAATCCCACGACTCAACTCGCTGTGAGACAGTCGAAGGGCAAATACGTCATCAAGAAGGCCATCCTCTTACCTGGCAGTTTTATGGCTTTGTTCACACTTTAGTCTATCCAGAAATTTTCTGGAAAAGTTACCAGGTCTGGTTCCAGAAAATCGGCGGGTGAAATTTTCCGGGATTTCCGATCTCGCGTTCAACCCCGTTCTGGAACATTTGCCTGGAACATTTACAGAGAAAGCTGGAGGTGTGAAATGGGTCTAAGATGTATACCTACCTTTCTAGGCACATAATATAGGCATGCAATTACAAACTGCAGCCAGTCTTGTCCCCAATCACAATTTGTTAGCCAGGATGACCACCATTGACTCCTACTTGGTAGCCGATGTTTGTACATATCAGTGTTAGTTCAGGATTGAGAGTGTTCTGCCAGCCAGCGGCAGACCTGTAGTCACAAACTGACAATCGATGAAGGGCAAGAGGATGGCTATAACACAAGTTGTGCATTGGCAACAGATGAGCCATAGTCTGTAACTGTGTACAAACAAGCTGTATCTTGAAAGGTAGGACCTGCAAGTATGTATCCAGAATACCCAGACTTAGCACCATCAAAAAGGTCATGCTCTTACTCGGCAAGTGTACGGCTCACGGCTCAATTTCAGTCCAGCAAAAAGGGAAGTTCTGGTTCCCATGTGGTACCATTGGAGCTTGGACACAACTGACTGACTTGTTTATTTATTTCCCGATTTTTCTCAGTGATACAGCTTTTTTTTTTTTTTCCTTTTCTTTTTTAAACAGGAAAAATTCAGATGAGGCAGATCTTGTACCAGCCAAGGAAGCAAACGTGAAATGCCCGCAAGTGGTGATCTCCTTCTACGAGGAACGACTAACGTGGCACTCGTACCCTACTGAAGAGGAAGAGAAGAAAGATGACAAGAACTAACACGGGGGGCAAAGAGGAGGCCTGGGGCGGGGGAAGGAGGGCAGAGTTGGGTAAGGGTAGGGGCTGGAGGGTGACGCTCGGGATGGGAATTAAGGAGGGGTGGCTGTTGAAGTGCATTTAGTTTCAACTCCTTTTGTTTTTTCTTTTTCTTTTTTTTTTCTTTTTCTTTTTTTTTTTTCTTTTTTTTATCGTCAACATGAGGCCCGGACTTTTTTGTGCTTGTACTGGGCAATCGTACAGAAGTGGGAATCTGCGGAGAACACGCTGAAGTTTGGGAAGGGAAGGCCGATGGAGAAGCTGAATCCTTAGAGACAAAAGCAACTTGATGTTCGTCTGTTGACAGATCACTGTGCTCTTGGGTTATGGGAAATGTAGTCTAAACCAGCATTTCTCGAACTATGGGACACGGACCGGCGCCCAGGGAAACTGCCAGGTCCCCGCCCCCTCGACTGAGCTTTCTGCTTTGAAAATAGTAACATTTTATTCAAGATTCTAGAATGTTAAGCATTCCCGCCCACAAGAACTTGCTTTAACATTCTAGAATCTCAAATAAAACGTAACTAGTTTCGCCTGGCGAGTGACGGAAGTACCAAGCTCAATTTGACTGCCACGGCAGCAGTTTCCTCATCCGGTCCGCGGCCCATAGTTTGAGAAACGCAGGTCTAAACAAACTCCTAGCTGCCAAATTGTGATTTGCTATCATATATATATATATATATATATATATATATATATATTTTTTTTTTTTATCTGAAGTATAGGAGTTTTTACATGTGAATCAATGTAAAACTCTCCTGAACAGCCCTGCTTTTCCATTTGAAAGACTACTCCGTGTATTTTCTGTGGACACACAGACTTAAACCAGCAGAGTCCACAGAGCTCTGAAAACCCATCAGAATCAAACATGGCATTGGTGGTTGTTGAAATCCAGTCTGTTGTTTCCGTCGTGTGCAGTACCGCAGTGTATGAATCCTCAGATTACTGTTCTGTTTTCAGAGGGATTTCGCCTTTTTTTTTCTTTTTTTTTTTAAAGAAGAAGCCGGACTACAGTGCAGGAACTCACTTTTGCTGATCCAGAACTCCAGTGATTTAAACCCAGACCAGCCCTCATGAAAACATTCAAGAATGACACGCTGTGCCAGCTGCCCCCCCCCCTTTTTTTACCCCCCTAAGATGTGCTCCTAAGATTTTGGAGAGGGGGAAAAAAAGAAGTTCAAATTGTTCTACGCAGATTTCTTTATTTCGCCCTTTTCATCTCACACTCTGTGTGTTGACTCCTGCCTTTCACTGTTACATCATCATCACACAATGTGTAAATACAGACTTTTTTTTTGTTTTGTTTTGTTAAGCAGTCTGAAAGGAGGGATTGAAACAGACTGTTGTTTTAAGTATGTTAGCAAAGGCAGTTCTCTGATCAGTGGTTTTTCAGTTGTCACTTTAGGAGGCATGATTTAAAAAAAAAAAAAAAAATTCATGCAGTGTTTACGAAAATATACTGTGCCGTGAGAGACTAATATACCCCGGTTCATGCATCTTTTGTACCGTGAATATCTGATCTTCATTGAAATGCCATCAGCGGACACCCAGTTTAATAAATGATACTGAATGAATATGACCTGCACTTGTTTGCCCTAAAAAAACCCCCCCACAAACAAACAAACAAAAAAAAATCAGCAGAAACACACATTACGTGGCCAGAGAAAGTAAGTGCACCTCCGCCTTCAAGAGCCAGCGCTGTTTTCTTAATGTAATCTTGTATCGCGATTTGCAATCAGTTTGTTATATCGAACTGTAGGAATCTTGGTTCGCCAGTTCGCACAGAGCCTGAAACTGTGCGTCACCTGCTCTGTTTCCTCACAATTTGGATCAAGATTATTTTCTGCCTTTTTTTTTTTTTTTTTTTTAAATCATGGATTTGTTGTAAGATCCCTTTTCTTTAAAATTTCAGCTCTTTGACCGAAAGCCTTACATTCTGCCACCACGGGTTTCTCTGGCGCGTCACGGATTTTGTGGTCGAATCGGTGACAACAGGCTGCCCAGTCCCACAACGGTCCCGGACGTTCACGGCTTCCATCTCAATGCTTTACACCCGAGGTTCTCCTCTTAAAAGGCATCTTCGTTCCGTTCGCGCCAAATGTGAAGTCTGTCATTGCGGACGTATAGTTCCTCCTGTGTCCAGAGCACATTATTCCTCAAGAGCAGGGGACGACGTCTTTCGTAAACTCTCCACGTAGACCAAGTGTGCGCAGCGTCTGCCGTTTGACTCGTGCGTGTCGACTGATATCGATTACAGCGAGATGCGACCTCATCCTCTGGAGACAACTTTGATGCGATTTCCTGCCTTGGAATATCCGTCTGATCTAATACTGCCCCCCCCCCCCAGCCCCTTTCAGTTGGACAAAATGGATCATGCTACACAATGCTTGTTTCCGGAATCTTCTGGGTTCCTTAACCCACTGCCACCAGGTTTCTAATAGTGAAGTTGAGTCATCAAGACCGACTGGATTATTCTTCGCGTTTTTGCTGAACCTATTATTGAACTTCTGTGTGAAGCCTTTCACTAGATAAAGCTAAGGGTTGTACTAAGATTTTTCAGACAACTGCATTTCTGTTGACCGTAATTGAAAAAGTAATTGGCGTGCCTCAGTTTTCATTGTTATTTGTTGAATGTGGTCATTATAGTCTGTTAACAGCATTCAGATGAAGATCAGATATCCACATGTCTAAACGTGTTCAAAGAAAAAAAAAATATCATTTTTGGGGAACTATCTGTATTTTCTCACAGTACTGTAAATGCTTAGCGTTAGATTTATAAGTGATTGAAAGAGATTACTGTTCTGAAATGTGGAATGTCAGTCTTCTACGTTGATGTTGCTTTAAGACAACTTTTCTTAAGAAGACCATAGTTTTTAAAAGTGGGCACTCAATTAGACTGAACTCAACTCTCAAGACTATACATTTCCCATAATCCCAATTTTATCAAATGGTTACACTTTTTACAGGTTCTGAAAATAGAAGGTCTGCCATGGTAGAACAAGATGTTGACCAGACACTTGCTTCATGACCAGGTTGCTATGGGTAGAAGTTTGTAGTATTGCTTGTGTGTGTGTGTGTGTGTGTGTATATATATATATATAATATATATATATACATACATACATACATACATACATACATTTATATAAATATCTGACAACATTATGTAACATCTTGGAGTCAACGTGAGACAGCTGTGGTTTGGTAAGACCTGAGTTGACTGTAAGCATGGGTCATTTTCATGCCGACGCGTCGGCCGAGCTGATGTCATAGTTGTCTCCAACTGTCCGGATGAATGTACCACACAGCTGAACGTTTATCGCCGTATTGTATGATATTGCTAGTCAAAAAATCATATTGAACTGTACTGGTTCGTGAAACAGATGGGACGGGACGGCGTTCGGAAACCAGCAGCGACGTCTGGTCCGTTTGGACTTTTTTTTTTTGTTTGTTTGGTTTTTTTTTTTTTTTTTTTTTTAGTTTTTTTTTATGTGTGTTGTTTTTCGTCTTGTTTTTTTTAAGCCTCATTTACATGTCTCAGCAGTAGAAAGTATGTAGGGATGGTACCATCGTATTCACCTCATAAAGAAAATGCTTGTAAAAAAAAAAAAAAAAAGAAAACACCTTAAGACCAGATTTAATATGGTTGACATGGTTGTTGCCCTTCTACATAACTTTTTATTTTTGTTTGTTTTTTTGTTTTTGTTTTTTTACTCTACTGGAGAAGAGCTTTTGAAATTATTTACTATTCGGTGTGCTCTTATTCAGTGATGTGACCTTTAATTGTTTGTAATTGTAACCCTTTCCCTTGATCTTCTGTCTGTTTCTCCTTTTAAGGAAACAAAGTATACAATCTGTTTATTGCATGTCACTTTCTTTAAATGTCACCATTTCCAGGGGTTAGAATTTTTTTTTTTTTTTTTTTTTTTTTAGTTTTTGTTTGTTTAAATAAATCCCTGTCTTTGGTAAGAAATGCTGCGTTTTAACTGTGTTGCTTTGTTATGACAAATACATTGTACTGAATGCAAGAAGTTGCATCAAGATAAACATCTAAAATGCTTTACATGTTATAGAATTGCCTCAGTGTGTCACATCACTTACTCATATTAGGGCTAGCTGAGATACATTAAAACACCATACATTGTTTATCTGAGATTAGTGTCTTTTGAATGACATTTAACAGAAGTCTCTAAGTGACTGTTGCCCATTTGTTGTAATATAAACACAACTCCAGCAATTTTAAACCAAAGTGTTCAGTGGCTGATCTCATCGTGGCTTCAGCACCATCCACTTAATATGACTTATAATGACAAGCCCTATGACTGTTGGATGGATGTAAAGTAATCTACATCCAGATCTGAATATTCTAAGACTTCCTCAAATACAGTTCAAGACATGTAGGACAAGAGGCTTTCATAGGAAATAAATACCATTTATTAAAAAGAACCAGTCACAGCTAACTAGCAATTCATATTAAGAAAACGTCAAGACATCAAAATTCCATTTAAAAAAAAAGGAAAAAAAAAAAACATTTCAAAAGAGTCATATCATCTTCTCAACATTTGTAATATTTTTGCCATTATTTTTTACTTTGTTTCCCACAAGGAACAATTTACATTAACAGCACTACCCGTGACAACCAAAACATTTTAAAATTTTAGTGCCAAACTTTTGACATGAAAGTCTTCACTGACATGTTCAAGTGAAAATTAAGCTTCGCTGATCTTTAGTTCACATATCCATGTCTTCACCATAATTCATAGTTCATTTTTAAGCTATGTATGTGTTTATGTGCATATCAGGGATGCACTTGTTCAGGAGTTAAGTCACTAGTGAAAATATCCATTTTTGAATGCTACTCCACAGTTACGACGATGTTGTTCTGAGTCATCTACTGGATTATAAATAGTTAAACGCTAGATGCATAATAAACAATTTGTTTCAGTTTTTTAACGGTTTACCAATGGACCTGCCAAATGATAGGCTTCAGTGTTTTATCTTCTCATTTGAGAAGTGCTACGCCTTTTTAGACCAAGCTCTTTCTATCTTCACATGAGGCATTCTTTAAACCAGTACTGTCTGGTACTCCAGGCCCACGTGCTCCTCTGCTATTCCTATTCATCTCATAATTAAAGCCTGACTGTTACCTTGAAAACAACTTTTTGCACATAGTGGTTGTTTAGAAACAGAGCTCAGCAAGACCTTTGGACTTATGGGCCTGAATTCTATATCCCTCAATAAACATGTCGGGTCTGTGTCATTTTACCACCTCACCTGGAGGCCTTTTGTCCAGATTGGCTCATTTAGATTTAATCATACTTTAATGAAGCTAAACTTGTATCAATAAAAACTATCCTATTATTGTTGTGTTGCTGCGCCAGACCTTACCGAGAGGCTCCTGTGAGAGACATCACAGACATCGTTTACTTATTTGTTCAAGTAAATATAACACGACCTGCCTTTTGTTGGTAAACATGCAGGTTAAAAAAAAAAAAAACACCATTATATATCTTACAAAAAAACTGGCATAGCTTCAATAATTTCTCAACCAGAAACCTTCCTAAGACTTGCACTGTTGTGTCCTTGGCTCCCTTTCCTTCTGTTCTCTTGTCATTGTAAATTCAAGGCAGATTGTTAAAAACAACTTCATCACTCATTGGGGTATTGCTGAAGTTTGATCATAATGTACCCTTCTCCTCATCATTGTGTTCATTTTGAGACCACATATCCCCCACCCGAATTTTTTTTTCCCACCTTTTCTGATGTGAAATTACTCCTTGACATCTCTTGCAGGACTGCATCATCTTTCAGCCGTACCCTGTCTGTATTACTTGTGACTGCCTTGTTTTTCCAGGCACCAACAGTACGAGGCGAAAATTTAATCAAAAGGGAGGAAATTGTGGACCCTTGCAGTAGTCAAGTCACATCGTTGTCCCTGTCCTTTCCCAATAGGTCACAGTCTAGAAAATTTAACAGTCTCCAATCCATCACTTCTTATTTCACTTCTTTTTGTCTTTCTGTCTCTTATTTGACTTGCGCCTCAAATCTGAGCCTGGCCCACGTTGGGAAGACAGCATAGAATTGCTGTTACCGTCCAGCGGCATGATGTAGTCATCAGGAAGGCAAAGCCTCTCTTGCTCATTTCTGATCCTGTCAAACACTTCCTGGTAGAGGTCGTGTAGCCGTTGTTTCATCTCCTTGACTGAACGCAAGACCTCAGACTTCTCTCTCAGGAGCTGGGCACGACGGCGGCGTAGACCATTGACACTATGTTCCAGCCCCAACAGGACGTCTAGCTTCCTTCGGCGGCAGTTCTGGGCTGCCAGTTTGTTTTTGCCCCGTCGGCGGATGTCTCGGATAAGGGTAAGCTGAGCCTCACTAAGACGGTATTTAGCAAGCAGCTCATTGAACTCCTCCACAGGTAAGTTGATGATTCGGTCATTGGAGAATGGGATTTTCATGGCGTTCGCTCTTCGCTCATCTCTGCTTGATGGCTTGTCCAGGGAATTATGTTTTGCGGGGTCGCTACAAGACTGCACTGAGGACTTTCTTTGGTTAGAATTGGAGTGGTGAGGCTGGATGTAGGTATGATCATGCCCAATATGGTTAAGCCAGGGAAACCGTTGAAAATCACGTAAATTGGACACCTTGTCTTGCTCAGCGCCGGGGCCTCCGACTGCACCCCGCTCCAGATACGTTATGTCACTTTCATTGTGACTGTAGCCCACCGCTCCTTCTTCAGATGAGGAATCTGAGGAGTTGAAAGATGACGAAGAGCATAACGATGATGAGGAGGTACAGGAAGATTCTGACCCACTTGGAGAAACTGGGCTTTGGCTGAAGTCTAGTGATAGCCCAGAATCCGAATCAATCTGGTCTTGTAGCTGTGAGACCTGTGTTTGGTTGAACCCCTCTTCCAGAGCCAAATCCATTAAACTGATTTCATCCAGCATGGCTCCCTCAAGGAACGGGGAGAGGGCAGCTGACATGGCCTGATCTTCAAGAAACGAATTAGAAAGGTCATCATCCCTCCCACCGCCTTCAGTTTCAGTGCTATTGGGTGCAGATGCTAAGGGTAGGAAGAGGTCATCGATGTCAGCATGATCAAATGTGGGGTCCAAGCAAGAAGATGTACTCAAGGTTAAGTTGTTCAGGGAAGGCTGAAAATGGTTACTGAGGCCAGGGACTTGTTCTGGGACGCTGATGAATGGGCAGGTTTCTCCATGGGATCTTGGAAGAGAAGCATGGTGCCTTGAATCATCCACACCATCCGCACCTCTGACACTGAGGAAAGTGTCATCATTTGCATGATCTACATCCATGTCCTTCAAAGAAGAACGACAAAATGAAATGTATCTTAGAGAAAAGTTGCATTGTTAAGAGGGTGGTAAGAAACCAATATTACATAATCAATAATAAGGCCCTAGAATCAGCCTTAGAAAAAATGGAAAATGACATACAGGGAGAGGACAAACACCACTGACGTACCTGAGGCTCCATTATGGCTAAGAGATCTTGCCATTGCTGTTCAAGGTCCAGGATGGGTTCCTCTTGAGGCAGAAAGGGAGAGAGGAGAGGCCTCTGGGTAGAAAATTGATCTTCTTCGGCAATTCCTTCCAGGTATGGATCTGATGACTGGGGACATAAAATTATTGTCATTTGTCAGTTTCAAACAGCCTGTGAAGAAATCCTCATTATATGTTAATATTTAGATCAGTTCAGTACTTTTGTATCAAAACTCATTACTGTGGATTTACAAATGCAAGGGAGAAGTAGTTGGGGTTTGAAGCAATGGGTATTTGCCACAAAGGGTGTTTACCTCTGGCTCTTGTCCTAGTGGGAAGTTTGCCTCCAAAAGTTGAAGACATTCCTCTAAGGACTGTGAATTTTGGACTTCCAAACCATTAAACTGTGGAGGAAAGTGCAAGTATGAGAGGAGATAAAAGTTTTGCACATTTCTAGTAAAAAACATTCCGTTCCATTCCATTAGCCAAGGTCAGTTTAAGGCACTGAGTCTGTGATATGCAGAAAGTCCTTAAGGACGGGCCACAGGCCACAGCGATATGGGTAGTTGGGAATGGCAGTTTAACCACTGGGGTACTCGTAACACAGTTTCTAAAAGTATTCAAAACAATTCAAAGCACAAAGCCTTATCCGAATTACATTTAATTAATTTCCACACCAACAGAGCAAGCAAAACAGAGTCAGCTGTTTTACCTGACTGATTCAGGATAAAAGGGATTATCGGTACATATCACATAATCAAAGCTGAAATGTTTTCTATCTCTGAAGGAATAGGTATCACGAGTTTCTCTAAATGTTTAGCATTGAGGGAGTGATGATGAAAGGAGGCCCTGGTCTCCTCAGCCACTGTTATCTACTGCTGGCTGTCTCATTCCACCTGCCCTATCTCGTTAGGCAGCTTTTGGTGTGGACATATAGGCTGAGAGAAGCTAACCACTGGGGTCAGTTTTTCAACTGTTGAAACTGCAAAGAGGCTTAAGGTCAATACAGGTCAATACAATGAACTCCAGATCTGTTCTTCATATTCGTATTATGACTTATTACTTAAGCGCAAGCAGGGTTATACTGGAAAACTACTGGGAGATATGGTGGTTCCGTTTCAGTTGACTAGGGCATCAATACCTGTGCCTGCCTATGATCTGAAACAGCTGACTCAAAGTGGGCATGTCTCCCACTATATGAACTTGAGAGATCATATTTCCATCAACGATGCAAGCTATATCGGTGCGTGAACATGTACACGATTGTACACGATGTATATCTATGTACTGCTCTATTACTGTAGATAACTCCATGGTGACATATTGTGATATACTGGCTGTAAAATGAGCTTGGGGAGGGAAGAAAAAACTGTATCAGACCTGATCCTGCATGCCATCTCCAAATGTTCTGCTCATCTGATTGGGAAATGGGTCTCGATCCCTCCAGACATCGGTTCCAACCTGATTTTCCTCCTCTGCCCCCCCTTCATCAAAAGAACCAAGGTACTGGAGGTTCCCATGGTACAAAGGGCCCTGGCCAGAACCATGATTGGTTCCCTGTTGCCATGGCAGGTTTGATTCATCCATCTCCTACAAATATACAACAGCAGTTGCAGTACTTGGTGCCAAAGGCCTTGAACGCATCCATTGTTATGTTGACTATACCTGTCTATATTTATACAGGCTTGTCTGACCGACTCAGACAACGATCTACTATAAATATACTTAAAACTTTTTATGCCATCCTGAGAGATTAGTGACACCAACTGCCACCCCAGCCCCCCACCCTCCACCCACCCATGTCTGTAATGCACTCTATAATTAGCCGGTAACCCCCTTTCTCACTCCCGCCCAGACAGGCCCAGTGAACTGGCCAGAACACACAGTTGGCATCAGAGGGAAAAAAAACACAAAGCACAAAGCATCCCGTTAATGTGAACAAAAATCAGACCGCATGTTTGTTTGCTTGCTTTTACCATTTTGCCGACCTTTCATCTTAGTTAAAAGTAGTTGTTCAGTCTCAATATCAAGATTTACTGGAGAATACTTTTTTTTAAAATAAGGCTATATGGTTATTTCACAATATTCCAGTCCTCTCGTCCTGAAATCAACACTGTAAAGTTTTCCCTTGTATTACAATTCAACAAATCAATTAATTCTTATGCACTGTTATGCTGTATTACTTTGAAAATAAAGTACGTTGTGTATATGGATCAATAGCATATGAAAACAATTGGAAACTTAATGAAGAATTGCTTTTTTGAGGTAAGGTGCACTGAGCAGTATTTGTGCCTGTGCGTATGTGTGTGCATGTGTCTGTTGTGTCTGCGTACATATATGTATATATGTATCCATGTGTGTGTGTGTGTGAGAAAGTGAGAGAGGTGGTAGACTGATATGGGCCATCAGCTGACAGTAAACAGGACATTGCGAAAGAGAATGCACACATGCATGTTTGAACGATGCCTCCTCACATTACAAAACAACCCAGAGAAGGGGTCACAGAAGCCAAGCTCCAACATGGACTCGTAAAGCGTCCAAACATTTTGTGCTGGTGTCGTAACAAGCTTATGTGCGGCAGACCTCATTCAGCCTTAAGACCCCTGAACTTCAGTGAAGCATCATAGTGATAGTACATTGTAGGGAAATACATGCACTGACCCTAAGCCTGCTAATACATCTCTCTAACTTTAACCTTGAATCCACCTGACCTGAGGGAAGAACTGTCCTGAGAACAGTTTTCATCAAATAAGATTGTCATTACTGAACCTTATAACTAGAGTGGTTTGAAGTTGGCTAGCTGGCTACGCTGGCTAGTCACAATACACATCCATCCAAATCTTCCTTTTTCGCTCTCTGTCTACAACTTCTTTTTTTTAAGGTGCTGTTTGCTCAAGCACCTGTGTGGGGATTTCCTCAGTATCCACTTAAGGGGTCAATAAGTGGACACTTTATCATGTAACATAAGCAACATTGTGAGGATTTTTTTCTTATCTAAGTAAGAAAAACTCAGGACACAAAGGCCTTTATTCCAATTTCCTTGATGGTCCTTGTTCCTGGGGAGAACCAATCAAAAGTGACCTGCAGTTTCTGTCAAAGTTTACTAAGGTTAAATGGAGGTCAGGGGTGTGGGTCAAATATTTAGCCCATGGCACAAATAAGAAGACAAACAAGTGTGACCAATGGTCCAGAAATAGTTCCATGGACCACGTGCAGGCTATCCCGTGGGGGGAGAGCTTTGAACAAGAGGACTGAGAAAAGGAAGAAAAAAAAAACAAAACACTATAACTGTTTCCATCTTCAATCCGCAACAACGCACTGGGGGATTCGGTTAACAGATCCATACATGTCTCCACATACTTGGCCAGAAGTCTGTTTGTCTGTGCATCTGTGTCTGACTGTCTGTCTGTGTGAGTGTGTGTGTGTGTGTGTGTCTGTGTGTGTGTGTGTGTCATAAAAAGTGAAAGAAGTCAAAAATAAGCAGGGCAGAATTCCCCCGGCTGTCCAATGCTGCTTAAGTGAACTCAGGGAAAGAAAAAGAAATAGATTTATTTTGCTGACAGAACTGTGATTCCCCTAATACAAACTGACAGAGTGTCATCTCTATGTGTAGTCATTTTCTTGAGTTGACACTGTAACAACACTTAGCTATTACTTAGCTATTACATAATCTGTGAAATATACAACCCCTTTTGTATGATTTCTACACTATACATTTTCATATATGTTAATTTATGTACCTGAACCAAAGGATTAGTTTCAACATCACACTCTCCCTTTTACCATGGAGATGGTGATAGCCTTGGTGGGTGGAGTGGGGGTGTGGCAGTCTCACATGTTTAGCCTCTTGGCCAAAAACTCCCCTCGGCCCAACTGGTCTATCACAGTCAGTGGAGCACGACAACAAGTGAATGTGCTCAGCTGTTCCCTAACACAGAAATCCAGTGGAGACCCTGCATGCCCTGCCGCCTGTGATACTTAACGCCAGTGGTTGCCTAACACCCAGTTCGTTTTAAACAACCCAGAGCCTCCCTAACAGTAGCTCCTACTGAATAACAGATAAACAAGTGTATAAGGACAGAACATTTCCTTGGGTCTTTGCCATGAGAATGGGAGTGTTTCCACTGGACTTTCTTTTACTGGAAGTGTGTGATACTGCAGTTGCTAAGTGTAAACACTGAAATCCTAGGTACTGAAAACCGACATCCCTCTCGAATCTCGCAACTGGATACATGTTTTGGCCAAGTAGGTCTAAAACTGAGATTAGAGTAAATACCTTGAGATTACTCAAGGTCAAGCACTACTACATGACATCTAGATGTCATTACATACTGTTCAGCAAAGAACCTGCACCAACCAGAGTAATTCACTTCCTCATAAACCATTTTCTTATTGTACAAAGTCCATGGTTTCATCAAAGGAATGCATCCTTGAACCCGTTAAGCGACATAACTAGGTTCTAGAGAATTCCTCTTCCCATAAAAAAAAACTGTGTAAAAACTGCTTGAGCTGTACTGTATAATTCAAACTGTCATTCAGATGCAGTAAAGGAATACACTTGCTTTTCTCTTCCCTTTCTAAGATGAGATTACTGTACTGAGTTAAGAGATGCACGACAGGCACTGGAAGGTTGTCAGCTGGAACTCTGTGATGCTAAAATTGGGAACCAGACACACTAATGTCCGGCTTGATATCCGAATACTACTCTCTTTGTTCCTCTTACTGCCAATGAATTATGGTTATTCCTACAGATCAGCAAAAATATATTTTAAACATACAGTTGAATCAAAACAACTAATGACAATAGTGAACCAAGGCATTAAAGAAGTGACATTACAGTACGTTTTGGGCTTTTTACCTCTAGGTTATACAACCAGAGGGAGTGTTAGCAACTTGTGTGTTTATGTGTTAATTATGTGAGACTTTGACCTAGTGGCAGATTTATTATGACAATGTATTACTGCTGTTGTATGAGTCAGCATCCGCTTCTGATGAGGTCAGTAGGAGCCCTACCTCTCTGTTGAGGTCATTTCTGTTGTCCTGCCCTGGTTCTCTGGAGAGAGAGGCCCCAGCACCAAGGCCATTCTCCAAGGCCGGACCGTACCCCAAATCAGCCACAGCATCTTCACTTCCCATCCTGGTAATCAAGCCTGAATTTTCCTCTATGTCCTCCAGCCCGCTGCTTACTTCCAAGCTCCCAGTTTGGGCAGGGATGGACACGAGGTTGTCGGTTTCCCGGTGCACCAGCCAGGTTTCCAACTCTGCAGCTGGTACTCGTAAGCGATCCAGAGAACGGACCCAGCTCAAGAGCCGCCGGTTTGAGAAAAACTCATCTAGGTCCACGCTCTTGGGGTGGATACCGTAGCCTTCGAGCGAATTGCGGAGGTTGTGGAACTGGGTCTGAGTCAGTGCTGAACTGGGGCCCCTGATTATCTCTCGGAGGGGAGGCAGATAGGGGTCCACATCCACACGCATACCAACAAGGCTCAGCAGTATGGCCACCTGAATCAGGCCCTCTGTGAGGTACTTCTTCAGATAAAGCATTCTGGTTCCACTTTCAAAAAGCCTTGTTCACAAGGCAGTCCAGAGCGACACTGATGAGAAGAAATCTTAAAACCGTTGCTCTCTTTTTGTAGACTTAGACAAGGCGAGGAAAAGTTCCCTTTGTGAAGACAGATTAGTATTTTTTAGTCCACATAAAAAACTGAGATATGCCCGAAGAGCCTAAAGAAGAGAATAAGATTAGTTAACGGTTACAAACGATTTTTTTTCTCTCATTCATTCTTTCAAACGTGCTTTCTGGATTGAAATGAGTACGCGCGGCTCAGTTTAAGTGAATATCATCGTGACTTAAGTAAGAAGTGAATGAGACAATGAGCGGCCACCTGATTATTAAGGGGAGTGACAACAGACAAAACTTTGACCCACTTCCACAACTTGTTTTTCAGTTACAGCATGAGTGGTTTGAGTCATTCGGCTGAACATTACAAGGTGATGTAATCTTAAGAATAGCAACAGCAATTGGAGAGAACGAACGGTTTCGACGTTCGATATTACAAAACATAACAAATCTCATGATACAAGCAATAACAGCAACTCTGAAAAATATATATCTCAATCAAAATTATATTCTGAAAACTTTTACTATATGTCGATGAACTAGATTCCTGTAATATAAACGTGTCTAAAACACATTTATACCACCAAAGTTTATCTGTAAAATTCTGCGAAAACGTAGGTGGAAATGAATTTTCTTTCCACCTAAATTAATTTTCATATACAGGCTAATTAACGTTCATAAACTTTCGCTTTCACTGCACATCAGGTGATACATACAGCGCGCATCTGCTCATTGACCCAGCCGGCGAAAAATGCAAAACTGCAATGTTTGATTAATTATGCAACTAAACGAGAAATCAAGAGGCACCGCGAGCTATAAATATACCGTATGAATGGAACATTTGAGTAAGAACTCTAGGGCATGGCTTACCCTCTCAGTGAAGAAGAATTTTCTCTGTTATTGCTAGAGGGGGTTCAATTAGATCCTCGGTAGCTGTAATAAGAGTGTGTTTGCGCTATGGAACTGTGCTTTCCGTTTTATAAGCCAACTGTTTCTAGTGCAATCATATTATCTCCACCCTACATGACGTGATAAGAGTTTCGGTTTTCTTTAGGTCAGACAACATTGGCCACTCCCACTTTATGAAAGGCAAACGCAGCCCGGCCCTTTCTGCTCTAGTGATAGCAAGATCTCCAACAATGTGCTGTAGTCTATCGCACATGTCAGTCAGGCTGAATATAGGGCGAGTCTGCCCTCTTCTGTCATTGGCTGTTGCCCCAAGTTTTTACTGTGCAGCGCAACAAGTGGTACCACGATGACTGATAACCTTAATCACCAATCAAAAATCATCAAAAACTTGGCGCGTTGAGAACCCGAAGTGCAGAACAGAAAGTGCGTTTCAAATTCTCTGATTTATAATCGTCTACACAGTAAGAATGTCCTGCGTGGTAACTTCAGAAAAGAAAGGAAAGGCGTGCCTAAATGACTAATACGCAGTACATTGAAAGCAGCTGCTTCAACGCAGGTGCGGTTGCTGAATGAATTAAACCGTTAACATCCCATTACACATAGTATCACGTACAAAAGTGCCTGGATAGGCCCTATCTGTCCTACTTCTAGTTACCATGGCTGAACCTCAGTGACTGTGAGAGAAAGCTGATTGTTTGGGCATGTTTGGGAGTTTGAGAGACAAAGGCTGCTGCTCAGGCTGCCTATGGTTCTCAAGGTACAGTGGCTAAGATAGTCGAAACCCAGCGGTCTTGACATTACTTGACCACGAGGTCTGTGCACTGGAAGACAAAACACAGAAGCAGCTCTGACTCCATCAGATATCAATCTAGTGCACAGCCAGGTAGTTTAAACAAGAACAGCCCAACGACAACTTCACAGAGGGGTAACACAGTCAGTCTGCAGTGCATAAACCCTGTTAGTACACCTAAAAACAACATGTTTACATGTTAAATGGTGCAAAGAATGTAGGAGGTGGGCTATTTGGGTGTTGGAAAAAGTCCTACTGACAGGTGAGTCATCTTTCACCCATTTCTCAGCGACCAAAAGAATGCATGTCTGGCAAATGTTAAAGGAACCAGATTTGATTTGAGATCTGAGTCTACATTTGAGAGGTTCTCTACTACAGTGGGGTCTGGTGGCTATGTTATGGTGTCAGCTGCTCAACCTTTTTGCAAGCAAAGTTAAATTGCTGCAAATATAAGGCCATTTTGAGTGATCATACTATGCTGACATATTTCTATTTCAGTGAGAGGATGGTCTCCCAGGATGATGGTGCTTCTAGCACAGAGGTTTGAGTGGTCACCAAATGCTTTAACGAGCATGAAATTCATTTCAACCATATGCCATGGCTGTCTCAATTGCCACTCACCTTTACTCAGCTGAACGCTTATGGGAGATTCACCTGAGACATTGTTTTTGACCACCACCACCACCGCATCATCATCATCATCATATCAATAACACCAAATTATGGAATTTCTGGTGGAAGAACATTCCACCAGCAGAGTTCCAGACACTTGCTGAAACTACGCCAAGGTACACTGAAGCTGCTCTGGGTGTTTGTGGAGGTGTCAGTGTTTTGGCACCTACCTGTCTGTATATAATTCAGTCTCTGCAGTTTATTAATGACCATAGTTAATTAACTTTGTCAAGCTTACATCTTAAATATGCAGGTCTCAGGTATTATTTTGATACGTGAATGTGAATGGCTTTGGATCAGCTGGCTGATAAATACGGTAGAAGATGTGATGTAAATTTTCTACAAATATAATTTCGTGCTTTTGCCCACAGGCTGAGGGGGGGGGGGGGGGGGCTGCACGTGAATAGGTATCATTGTTCATTAGAATTAAAGGCTGACATTTGAAGTTATGTCGTAGGTGACTGTATGCAACCGTTAAACAATACTTTGAAGGGCATTTCTTCAGCTGTTTTCGTTCAGAGGAAAAAACGAATATCAGTGGGCAGCTGGATTGAACTGAATGGAAAGTTAGGCTATTCTTTCCTTGCAACAAAATTGCCTCGACGTTAAATAGCAAGTTACTGGGCTCGTTCATATGTTGTATATTGGTTGGTTTACATATAATGCAACACGTATATTGAGGTCCTCCGTGTACCCGAAATAGGTTAAGTTTCAGATATCTAGTCATGTTACGTGCTCCGTTTCGTATTGAAATGCAAAGCAGCGCTAAAGCAACTGACGCCATCCTGGATCTTCCAAAGGTACTCGCCATATACACTGTGAAAGCATCTGAAGAGCCAAGATGGCGCCCCAACTTATTTGATTTCCCCGGCTTTCAAGGACCCGCCCACCTGTGAGTCAGAATTATACGAGGTCTACAGTAATGACAGCTCAAAGCTGTCCACGTCAACACTGTAGCACAGACATGGACTCAGTGGCTCTGGTAAGCAGACAGTGATTTCATTTTCTCTTACTTTTTAGCGTGCGACATGTTTAATCAAAACGTCCAAAACCTCTGTCGTGTGTACAGAAAGTACACTGTTTATAGATTAGTGGTGCAGTATTTACACTGATATAAAAGACACTGTTGCTCTTTAGTCCGTTGTTGAGCTAACGCGCTAACTTGAACCAATTTTTAAATGTATTGTATTTGTAAATTTGTTGCGTGTTCACTGCGAGACTACGTCATCACATTGAAGTTTCTCAAACGAGATATGAATAACTATGTTATAATCGGCATATGGTTTACTTTTTTCTTGACGTAGTAATTGTTACAGCATTCGAAGAGTTGCCAGTTTTCTGAATTTGGAATGGCAGTTTGCGAATATCTATCTGAGTAGTTCGAACATTATGTTTTTGGGCACAATGGTCAATATTACGTCTTCACAGTGGTCAAGAATGAATATAAAACGGTGCCTGTCACTCAGACGCTCACAGTGAAAGTTATGTGCGGGGTTATATATAAACGAAATTCGGTTCCCTGTGCGTGAACACAGTGGGACGTGGATGCCACGTCTTCGAAACGTCGTAAGCTTCTGCAGACCTGCGTCTGCCGTTTTTCTGCGTTATTACTGACTGACTAATATTCAACAGGTGGCGATCTTCAAAAAATGCCAACTGAAACGTTATTAGTATACCGCATAGTTTGTTCATGTTTTAACCATTTAAGATTTTGACCACTGTTTTTCGCATGGATGACAGCAGCGACCACGAGGCCGCGTTTTCCTTTGCTCATTTTGCTACATAATTTTACTGTTTTCATGCCAGTTTATTATGCAAACGACAGTTGGTGTTCGTTTGACTTTACCTAACTTGCACTGTACGGTACAAAATGAACTTCTCTGGAAAAGATGGACGGGGTTGTGTGAGGGGCGGAGTCACCTTTTCTCGCGCACCGAGCTTGTTATGTCATATTTTTATTCATTTATCCTTTTTCATTAGAATTATTTGTCGTGTCGTCTGATGATTTTAACTCATATACGGAGCAGTTAGTCTCTTCACCTGAAATACAGCTGTCTTCATGATGCTCCGTTTTAAGGTCTGGTTTTGTGACAAACCCCTCATCCCTGTTAACTTGGCCCAAGTTCTGTGATACACTTAGGCTCTAAGTCAGTGGTAGTCAGTGCATAACAGAACTTTGGCCCGGCTGGACCCAGCTACTGAGGCGGAGAAGGTGAGCGTCACCAAACACACAGCACTGCGACAAGATTAACAGCGCTATGTTAAAGATTATGTTTGACCACGAATGTGCTCAAACCATCGCTTCGCTTTGACTCTGTCACGTCGCAGAGAACTCCAGAAACAACTGCAGACGACAGCAGCTGAGAGCTCACAAATGCTTTTTTGTTCCGTCAGAGACGTTCAGTGGATGAGTGCAAACGCAGCATTACTGCACAACCTTAGACTGATTTGATATCTTTTGGTTGCTTTTTTTTTTTTTTTTCCAGGAACCTTCACTGTATACTGTGAAGGCTATCTTCATCTTGGACAGTGATGGAAACAGACTGCTCTCAAAGGTGATTGGTCATTTGTATTCAATTATGATACATAAGGTAAAAGGCTGTGAGAAATGCCATCTTAGAAGCAAATTACAATAGACATATAGGAGTAGAACATCAAAGACTTAGAAGAATAGTCTTCAGATGTTCCAGGTGGAAGGTCTGCTC
Organism: Chanos chanos; assembly: GCF_902362185.1. NCBI lineage: Eukaryota > Metazoa > Chordata > Actinopteri > Gonorynchiformes > Chanidae > Chanos > Chanos chanos. The sequence continues at coordinate 11,388,792 of NC_044510.1, forward strand.
TCAGTGTTCTTTAAAAGTGCCTTCTCCTCCTCTCCTATATAATAAAACATAGGAGGAATACATGTGTATTATTACTGTGTGCAAATTGCATATGTGTGTGTGTGCGCGCGTGTGTGTGTGTAATTGGTATTAGAACAGGTACAATAATGTGTAACTGAATATGTCCAACTTCTGTTTTCAGTACTATGACACCGAGCTCTACCCCTCCATGAAGGAACAGAAGAACTTTGAGAGGAATGTCTTCAATAAGACGCATAAGGCAGACAGTAAGTTTTCTCTTGTCGGGACTGGTTGCTGTTGATCTCATATTACGCCATAGGGGGCCAACAGATCTTTTGGCTGTCTTTCATATCTGTGTTTGCTTTGCCCGTTAGTTGAATTTACTCAAGGCATTGACATTAACCTATTGGTTGTTCGCTTTTCCCTCAAGGAATACGTTAATGCCTGATTGGCTATTGGTTAGCCAGCGGAATGCCTTTGTTAGCATTGGTTCTGTGTTTATAAGAGTTTTCCTTCATGTGTGTGCAGTTTTTCTCAGGGCTTAAGTTCCTGTAATAGCTGAAAAGAAAGATTAAAAAAAAACCCTGTTTTTCAGCAGCTGCTTATTGTCTTATTGAAACATAGTACATAGTCATACAACACCAGGTTTTCCCACCCTCTAGATATACCATATGAAATTAATACCACCAAACCAAACCCAACCCAGCTATCCGGTTTTGTCTGTGAAAGTGCAATACACACACGCTCACACATACACGATTCTACACTTCCGTACTGAACGTGCGACTGAGGGCAGTTGGAAACCCTTTTGTCCCACTTTCAGGTACAGCGCAATTGTTTAAATGTTCGCAAATACCGTCAGGTTCAAGAAAAACAGACCAGTGTTACATGGGAACGCCCATCATCACGCTGATTTCTCCGAGAAATGACATCCTACAGCTAACAATCTACCAACCAAATGTGGTTCTTTCTTCCCAACAAAGGTGTGTTATTTTGAAAAAAATCAACGACGAACGAATACATTGTTCTCCATTTTTTTTCTCTTCTTTTATTTTGTCCTTATTCTCTCAGATGAGATTGCTTTTCTGGAAGGAATGACCATCGTATATAAAAGCAGCATAGACCTTTTCTTCTACGTCGTGGGGAGCGCACAGGAGAACGAGGTGGGAATCTCGCGCTAAGGCCCGACGACCGCGACGATTCGCGCGCGCAAACTTGCGTTAAAGCGTTGCAGTCAACAGAGGAGTTGACTTAAGCTGCCCTAAAAAAAAAAAAAAAAAAAAAAAAGAGTTTTTTTTGTTTGTTTGTTTGTTTTGTTTGTTTTTCTTTTAACGGATGAGAACTTTCTGTTTGAGGACATGTTATCACTTTATAAATTAACTAGAGCGTCATTATCATGTAATATATCATCTCTTATCTGAGGTGTGGTTGTCAACACTCCTGAATATAAGGAGTAAAAGAGAGAGTACAAGATTTCAGTGTGTGAATAAGCCTTATTGCATCACACGACCTTTTTTCGTTATTCTCTGGACGTGAACATGTTTGAAGGTTTTTTGGGGTGAGGGGTGGGGGGGGGGGTGTTCGTGTCATGGTAGTTGTGTTACTCTATCTTTCATGTGAGAGATCTCCACCCTGGCTTCCACATGGTTTTTTTCTTTTCTTTTCTTTTCTTTTCTTTTCTTTTCTTTTCTTTTCTTTTCTTCCTTGCTGTCCTTTAAAAAAAAAAAACCCTAAAACTGCTGATGGCCTGCGTTTTACTGTCATTGTTATTACACCATTGGTTTCCTTCCTGTTTTTCTTATCACGTTTTTTGTTCCTTTCATTGCTTTTTATATCTCTAATAGTCAGCTTATCAGGCTTTCTTTCTTTCTTTCTTTCTCTCTCTCTCTCTCTCTCTCTCTCTTGCTCAATTCCTGCACAAACACTCTCTGACTGACAGTCTCTCTCCTTCTCTCTCTTGTTCCAGCTCATGTTAATGGCTGTGCTCAACTGTCTGTTTGAATCTCTCAGTCAGATTTTGAGGTGAGTATTCATTTTGACATCCGCAAATACAAAAAGTCATTAATCAGCAAAAAAAACCCTGAGCTGGGATGTGTTGGCCCAATAATTTCCAAGTTTTATGGCTGAAATATTGCCAGCATCCGTGTAAATGAAGTTTCCTCTCCCTCTCTGTTTATAAAGCTGACACTGTGTTGTTTGAGTTAGACATTTCTTTGTGATTTTGTGATACATTTTTAAAGTTTTTGTTCAAAATACCAATTCAAAATAAAAGATAAAAACCAAAGTAGGACAAGCACAGGCAACCACAAACTTTGTATGACTTGCATTGAATGCTCTGCATGTATGCTCAAGAAAAGTAAACTCTCTTTATATTTTGTAGTTTATCTGCATTTAATTCATAAGTACTGTCTGTTGTAGCTATATGGAGTATATAACTTAATATCAAGTCAACTTTCTGCATTTCCACTTTTGCAAACTCCACTTTTGGACGCAAAAATTGAATAAAGTCGAAGTCGCAAGTTTAATCCATCATAACAGAGCAGCATTTACATAATTTTCTATCCTGATGCTCATGAGTGCCACATTTGGTTAAAACTGTATTGTACAATGCAGAGTTGCATTCTGGGAACATCTCGGGATTCTTTTTTTTTTTTTTTTTTTTTTTAAATACGAGCTTTGCCCCTCTGGCCGACTGCAGCCTAAACTCCAAGAGAACGCATCTATTTCCTGTTTTCCCTTCTGGGTGTGCGTTAACAAGGGATCACTTTCTCCTCGGTTCCTCATTGTGAGCTGGTCAGGCACGCGTGTCGTTACGCAGAGAGTTAAGCACATAGCCCTCTTCTTCCTGCAGGCTATGTCGCCTGAGGATACCACATTGCTCAGAGCGTGAAAAAGATCTCTGTGTCTTACCTCTCACGTGATGGACAGAGCAAGCACAAACCTAACTTCTGCTGAGTTTACTGCTGAACAAGGGAAAGACTTACACAATTTTGGATAGTTGAACAGTCTTATTTTGAGTACATCGCGGGGGGGGGGGGGGGGTTTAGTCTGCCATGGGTACATGGCTTAGTGTAATCTGAGCACTTGTAGTATTAACTGCAATTATTAATGTCACTTTAAGGGCTATTATAATACAAGATCCATTGAACCTGTGGTTTTAATACTCAACTGCTCCGCACATGTTTGTGCCAAACAACCTCTGCAACATCTGATTTTAGGAACCAGTCTTTGTACTGAACGAAAAAAACATGTAAATAATTATTTCTGTGGAGTTTCGTGGAAACAAATACCCTTGACTTTTTTTTGTTGTGTGCTTTTAACATTAAACATCGATTATATCCACAGTATACCAGCGCAGGAACAAATGAAAGATGTTTAAAACCCTAAAGCCCAGTTCTTACCCTGCAGGAAGAACGTGGAGAGGAGGTGCCTCCTGGACAACCTTGACGGAGTCTTTCTGGTGGTGGATGAGATCATCGACGGAGGGTTAGTACAGAATAACCTGTGACTGAATCAGGACTAATTCGGTTTCGTATCGGCCGTGATTTTGAGAGACGCCGTTTTGACAATATATATATCAGCATACGATTATGGTAACGATGATGACGGTAAAGATGGCACGACAAAGTCAGTGCTGAGGAAGATACGTCGATGGTTATGTAAGATATTCTCACGTTCTCTTTTTCTCCTAGTAGATGTGGCAGAAGAATTTCATATGTATTCACACCCGTGTATCACATAAAACAGCACGTGCAATGTTTCGCTCGTTTGTTTTTACATCTAAATACATTAATTACATGACATACTTGATGCTTATTAGTTTGATAAAAAAAAAAATTCCCATGCTGTCTAGACAACCAGCCCACATTGCCTTTTATGGGTAATACTTGATATACTTTGAGTACACAGACTCCAGTAAACTGACATTTTCAGCAAAGGTCCAGCTGTGATGTGTGGAGGGAGATGATTGGTTATAAACGGATAGCGAAAATGACAAGTAATCCACTTTCTCTCCTTGGCTTTGTTCTCAGGGTGATCCTGGAAAGTGACCCACAACAGGTCGTGGAGAAGGTCAATTACAGGGTAAGAGCGGCAGTGACGAACACATACGACACACAGACACGACAACACAACTAGAGGAGACTGTGATAGACAGTGATTGAACTATAATTTAGATCAGCATTGAGTTTGGCTTGAGCTGTGAGAAAAAAAAATGTGAGTTCTAGAATACTGTTGACGTTATTTAATGAAAAGTACAGCAGGAAAGGTAAGGATTCTGCTGTTCTATTCAGTTCTATTCTATTCTATTGTGTGAGGTTCCGCTCAAGGACCAGTTTCCTCAATTGTTGACCCCTAAGCTAATTTTCTGCTCTATTCCTTTTTTAAGCACATACTTCAAAGTACTGCCCTTTACACAATCATATCAACCAAGTAAACACACGCACACATGCACAAACACACACACACACACACACACACACACAAACTGAAGGTCGCACATACTCTTCTAAATGCCTGTTCTCCCACTCTGCCAGAGTGTTTCAGAACAGGCCTTTGGCTTTGTACTCTTTGATTACATCACCGGTAACGTGGAGAGCCAGGGCAGCAGAAACCAGTTTGCATAAGCCAGAGAGGACATCCCCCCCCCACCCCCCGCCCACCCACCTCATCCACCCAGCCACTTCCAAAGCTCAGTGGAGGGGTGGTGGAAATGGAAAGGGGAAAGTGGGTGAGGGGGGGGGGGGGGGGGGGCGCGGGGGAGGGGAGAGAGAGAAAGATGCAGGTAACTGCACGGTGTCTTTGCATGCAAACGTGTATGCACATAACAGACACTCAGAAAGTCAAACAGTCACTTCTGTGCCCCAAGCAAAGTCCAGGTGTCCAAGTCCAGTTCTTGGATGACTGGTTTAACTTAGGGCTATCACAGTAACCTCCCAGTCAGCTTGCTTTACAATGCACACACACACACACACACACACACCTTTTCCAAGTTTAGACACCTCTGTCCGAAGGCTTAACAAGGTGTAACCCAGTAAGAGAGCAGTGTGTTGTTTTCTCCATGATCTCTTGGAGATATAATTAACCATACTAAACCTGCACTGGATTGGTAAGGTGCAGAGTACATCTTAGGGTGAACATGTGGCATGAATATAGAGTGCAACTCATTTTAATGATACAGTATCTTCACCATTCACTTTCATAGGACAGCAATGTCCAGCCAGCCTTCACAGACCGCCAGTTAACACCGGTATTAGTCTTCGATGAGACAGATCTAAACATTTGGATTAGTATACTTAACTGCTAACGTGCAGTCAGCAAGATTTTTCTTTTTCCATTAACAAAATGACATGAATGGCTTATATTTTGAGAACACATAAGTGTTTAATTTTTGTGTTTACAAGTGGCATCTGGTCTGTTACAAAGAAGTTATTGTTTTTTTTTTTATGTGTTGTGTGTTTCTGTTTTTATTAGTATATCTGTTTGTCACAGCAGTAAACAGTGAATTCTTAATTAAAAAATATTACGTTTTAAAGTGAAGAATGGCACTGAAAAACTTTATGGCGGCTTAACTGAGATAGTTCACATTTTGAGTGTTTTGATTGTTGTGGAGAAACAAGGAATGCCTCTAATTACCTGCTGCATGGTGAAGATGAAATCTTTGTTAAGTTTCATTCCTGCAGTCATGGTCTGCAACGTCATGAATAACTGTTTTAGTTTAGTTATGTTGCCACATTGCTGAGTAGTATTGGTACATTTCAGAGAACTTTTAATACTCTTAAGATTCTCATAGCTGAAGATTTCACTCATTTGTTTACAGTATGTCCTGTTAATGCACTTTGTGTGACTGTGTCAGGGTTTTTTTTGTTTGTTTTTTTTCAGTCAAGTGTGTGTTGAGTGTTGTTTAGTTTCATCACATGTCACCGTTTATCTAAATTTTTCTCTCTTAGGCTGATGACAACCCTTTATCAGAGCAGAGTGTGGCCCAGGTGAGACACACACATACACACACGCACGCACACAGACACACACACACACGGACACATACCTCACACTCAAATCCACATGCACACACCATCACACACACACACACACATACGCATAAAGTGCCCCAGTTTTATAAATTATCTGATTAAATCTGTACATGCCCCGAGATGCCATGTTACCCAAACAAAAGGTGTCTCCAGCAATCCATTAACATAGTGTTCTGACGACTTGAAAATGTAATCTGTGAGGCTTTGCAGACCTTATGTTTAAATGGTTCCTCCTCAAACACAAGAACCATTTGCTCTTTGCCTGCTGAATCTGCCGAATGATGCTATTTGATTGCTAAATGTCATTCTTTTCTAATAACTCTTGTAACTCACAAATGAAGCTGCATTACTTTTGAGATGGAGCTGGCTTTTTTTTTTTTTATTTGGATGTACCACTGAAGTTCTCCGTGGTGATTTGTTTAGTTTGTCAGATCAATTGATTTGCCTTTATGGAACAGGGAATAGAATTAGCCATTTTCTTCTGTTAACACCCTTAGCCATGTTGCCTTGACTTTCTCTCGAATGCTTGGGCTTTCTGATACTAACCGTCACTTCCAAACTTTACATGCAGCACATCACAGAGAAACTGGCCCTAACTTCCACTGTAAGTGCACTCATACATACAACATTACATGTCACGTTGCCTGCGCTGGCCAAGATCGGTAAAGCTAATGCGTTAGCAAAGCAGAGGTGGACACGTAAATTCGTTTCACTTGGTTTAAATCAGTGCAATTTTTTTAAAGCCAGTTTAGCTCATTTTCCTTCAAAATCAAATCAGTTCAGTTTGGTTAATCTTTAATCCAATTTGTAGTGTGATTCTGTTCAGTTAATTTGATTCAGCAAGATACGGTGTCTGTTGTATGGGTGACTTCCAAAGTCGCCCTCTTTGTACGTGACAATATAATGATTTGATAGATAGATAGATAGATAGATAGATAGATAGATAGATAGATAGATAGATAGATAGATAGATAGATAGACAGACAGACACTGGTTAGATTATAAACTCAAGTTAAAGTTTACCAGCCTGTTTTAAGAACCATCGCCAAATTATATTACGGACATTGTACAGTATTGACATTTTAGAACCATGCACCAGACTACTCGCCTGTGAAAGTAACGCCTGTGAAAACCATTCTAATAGCGTAGTCTCCAAGCGCCACCTTGTGGCGAGTGTGGGGCTCGCCGCAAGGTGTTCACAAATGAAAGAATCTAGATATGCTTTTGATACTAAAGTAGTGGGTATAGAAGAGGTGTCGCTTCACACATATCTTCTCTGCAGTAAAAAAAAATTCTTCCTATTCATCAGTGCCACGTAATGTTAGAGCTTTGTTGTGTTACTCAAACTGTCCTTCCTTCTGAAATATTTTCGCATATTCTTTTTGCAGGTTATACAGTCGGCAAAGGAGCAAATAAAGTGGTCAATACTGAAGTAGTCCGCTCTACTGCCAGATGGGAGTTACGAATTTTTAAAAGGGAACCATAATACCATTACTATTAGTGCAAGCTATGCAGCTATATTTTCTTTAATACAACTAATAGTGGCAATAGTGCGTGTTTTCAGAGTCGTGTTGTGATTATTGAAGAATTTTGTAGTTATTTATTTTTTTGGTGGGGGGAGGGTCAATGTAATTTATTTTACTAGTTTTGAGTATGAAAGCTGAATTAGACGAACGTTTGCTCTGCATTGTGTCCATCCCTCTTAAAATCGGAGTTAAATAAAGCCTTAGATAGACCGAGTTACACATTGTGTTAAAGTGCGAATATTCTTCACGAAGTAGACCACTTTTATTTTTTGTGCTTTGAAATAAGATGTATCCAAACGATTGAAGTTCTTTTGTATGCTGAAGATTTAGAAGTATAAGTAAAATACACTATACTATGACAGAATAAAGTCATGGATGCATTAAACAAACAAACAAAAAAGAATTTATAAGTGCGTTTCTATCAAATGTCAGCTTTGTTACTGAAAGAAAAGTGAAGGTTACACAGCCTTGTGCTAGTCATAGGTTTCCTTTGAATAGCACAATACATCTTACAGCGTAGTAGCCCACTATTACGCTCCCGAAAAAAAGTCAACAGGGTCATTATTTTCTCACCAAAGAAAAATAGGACCACACACAGGTCCTAGTTTTTATCATTATTATTGTTATTATTATTATTATTATTAAGCGTAGTCTGTGTTTTGATATATGGTGTTTTATGAACCATAAAATTATTGGGGAATATTTTCAGGACGTGTGTAATTAGCTTATCTGTGGTGGTCTCCATATTTTGATGCTTTATGGGTGGCCCATCGGGTTTGTTGTTTGTATTTATACGTTTTCTACTTCACCAAATCCTTGTGTAACTTACTTCAGATTCATTTTTTTAACCCAAAATGTCCGTCATAATTATGATAGCAAACGTATTCGTTTGTTTTACATGTTACACTACTTATATCATTGTACATGGACACCAATAAATGTGGTTTTGATTTATTATCAGTGACTGAAATCTTTTACTTGCACCCACATGAGAACAACCCATGAACGAAAGTCGAGGTTACCATTGGTGGAAAAGGTCTCTGACGTGACCAATGGAAGTTGATGGAATATGAATATTCTTACGTCTAAATTCTATTAATATGTATAAGGGGGTGTGTCATGAACTCTAATTGGAAGATACAATATTACGTCGCCCACACGCCTACATTTTCGTAGTCCAATAGAATACTGTAGTTGTGTAATGGTTAAGATTGATTGGGTCATCAAATTCGGGGTGGATCTTTTCTGTGAGAACGCGTAATCCGCTATGAGCTCTAAAACACTCGGGATAGCTGTTTCTAGAAGTAAAAGTAGTTTCTTGAACTTCATACTTTTAAAGAACGTGTGAGTTAGATTTTAAGTAGGCCTATATTATTGGTCAGTGAGACAGTTATATGAAAATAATATGGTTCAGGGGTTTTAAAATCACATTTATTCACTGCATCATCCCCTCACTGTGTATTTTGTATTATTTTTCGTTTTTCATGTTGTTTTAAAGTAGGCTATGATTCACTTATTTATAAAATTGTTGCACAGCTTGTATCCTCTCTCCCAACAAAAGATGGCGAAGCATAAATTAAAAAAAAAAAAGAGTTTCCTTTAAGTGTTCAGATTAAGGAAGAAAGATTCTTTTATTATATTATGGTTTCACTGTAGACCTCAGATCTACAATATTTCGTTTACAAATGGTGAGCGCGAAAAGGTATATACATAACTCCGTAAATTATCTTGATCTTGCAGGATAGTTTGATAGTTTGTAAGTCTGAGACATTCAGACAATGTTTAGCGTATAACAGTAGGCAGCCTATTGGTATATTGTTGTAATTTCTACTTCAGTTATAAGCTTCTGCGATAACTTATTTGAACTCAAACATTTTTTGAGCAACCCCCCCCCCCCCCCCCCCCCCAGCCTTCAGATAAGGAAGTGAACTCAATGTAAACACGCAGGCTATTCTGTTTTATTGTTAGTCAACTGAATATCAGTATTTAAATCAGGGAATTCAAGTAAACACGAGGGACAACGACATTTCAAATGTATTATTATCTGTTTTTTTATTTAAGAACGTTTTCATGCTTTGAATGACTACACGTGTTTTGTTCGAGATTATCAATCTTATCAGTAGTAATAGGGGGTTATCAATCCGAGTGACGTCCTCTTCTTGTTGGGTTACAACGTGTTAACCATTGAATGAAATTCAATTAATTAATTAATTAGAATCGTCTGTATGATTACAGTATTTCACAGCGTAATGTCTTTGTTCACTAATTCATACAAACAAATGTAATTTGATTTAAATGAACATCACCAACTCTTCTTGACACACCACATTTGAATTGCTTTGTGTCTTTAAATATTCGGCTATATTTTGAATTGTTTTCTTCACAAAAAAAAAGGGGGGGGGGGCGAAACTACCAAACCTTATTGCACGTCAAAACACGGTGCGATGTGAATCAGTTACATATTATTAAGTTCGAGATTTTGAAATTCCCCATCATGTTTACAAACGATCGTTTTTCGCGCGATAAACAAAATGCCTATTTAATTATCGTAAGCAAACAAAAATCTGTCCTGTTGTTTTGTACAGAAAAGGAGACATTTCATTAACCAGCGACGAGCTGGGCATTTTCATACTTTGGCTTGGGAGAAACAGCCCACATTACTTCCGTTTTTCAGCCTCATTAATTTACGAATTCAATGTGATAGCAGAAATAACACCCTATTTAGATCATATAAACATCTACGTTTATAACATTTACATCCTCGTTACTGTCTTTCATCTCTTGGAAGTGTGATGAGGCGACAGATGAAACGACCTAGTTTGTCCGGTGTAACGAATGAAGTTCGTTTTCATTAAATAAAAAAACTTTGGCTCCATCTTGTGGTTAATATTTGCATTGCAATATCATCCATAAATAGGCATCCCTGGTATCCCTGCTGCTAGAGTGAGGCCCTCAATGCCGTTTTTTTCATCTAAAATCCATTCCAGGTTTTTTCATCGACATCTTTGATAAACATGTGTAGGAAAATAATACGTTTCTTTGTCACCTAATTTCTCAACCGTTTTAATGAATCCGAGTCCTTGCTTGGTATTTTAATACCCCTTTCCAAATGTGCTAAAAAAAGAGTTTTGTCCTCACTTTGACCACTTCATAATGGGTGTCATTTGAAATCCAGAAGAATGGTGAGGGTATGTGCCACACGTGCATCCACATCGCGTGGAAACTCAAAGCGCTGACATGGTCTTTAAAAAGACACAAGTGTTAATAGATATCAGACACTTTCCCATCTGTCGTTCGCGTTTCAAGTGGTGCTCAGCTAAATCTGTGGCGTCGATGTTTTCCTGTTATTTAGCATTGCGGAGCAAATAATCGATAACATCAGAAGAACTCCTCTGAGTCGTTCAGAGGTCACAAACCCCATTGGTGTAACTCAGAGCCATGTACATGTAATGCACGCAATCCGCTCTTGGGGTTAGAGCGCCACGCTGTGGACACCGTCTGCGTTGCACATATCTTCAAAGAATATTTCAACATGTAGAAGTGGCGAGAGTGGCCTTATGTTTCCATATAGAGGGACCTGTAACAGAAATACAAATGCTCTTCAGCCTAAACTGGATGAAGAAGGATTAACGCACATTTATCACAAATATTTCAGATGTTAACACACAAATATTTCAGATTTGCCTATGTATTTCCTTTATTTGCAATTTATGCACACGGAGATTTACTTCATAGCTAACAACTTCTAAGGATTACAGTTTAAGAAAATAAAGTGGTAGTGAAGTAACTGAGCATCATCCTCCGTTGACTTTTGCATTCGTGTTATCTTTGGTAGTGGATCCGCATGCAGGCATAGCAGCGTTGGAACAGGTCCAATTCTAGGTCAAATATTTGCCTAAAAATCACAAGTTCAGACGTGTGAGTGGAGTGCTGGTTACTTTGTATGAAATCAACAAATAAATCTTATAATTTCTGCCTCCATACAATTTCTGCCTCTATGGAATTCCATAATTCCATGACAGCTTTGAAGCGTGATCTCAAACGGGGGAGGGGGAGCGGGTGTCTGAGAGAAAGTGATAAATGCATCAGATATTTTTCCTTCTTTAGGTCCCTTTTAGATCTCATTTGACTTCATTTCAACATTCTATCTACGACAAAATTTGAAGATACTTAACGTGATACTTAACGATACTTAACGTGATTCAATTGTTTGTTTTGTCGTTGTTTTGTTTGTCTTCTTTTCTTCGTTTTAATTGGACGATTCAAGATACTTCGCCCACGAATAGATTTACCGCATTGATCAAGCAGTCGACTTGATATAGCCTAAAATGCAACTTAGGGAAGTAAGGAAAGAGTTTAATGCCAATGGGACATGTATGGCCTCCCAGGTACGTAACCATAAGCTTTCAGAACATATGGCAGGTGTAACACAGAGGTTGTCATAGCCAATTCATTAAGCCAGTTGGTAAATGGAGGGGCCTCTGCACCTTGTCCTTTGGAAGCGACATGTATGCCCCTCCGCACATCTTGTATATAAGCCGTATGTTGTCAGTTGAGTACTGCATGTTTGTTTGGGGGAAAGAATGGGGGTCGGGGGCTGACTTCAGCGTGACCATCACTGTAAACTATACAGTTGGACCACCTGACATCTTTTAGGCGAGTACCAACTTGCATTCACGGTTCTAGAAACCCCTCTCATGAAAAATACACTTAGGGTATAAATTGTCTGAGGCTGTTATGACAGAAAATAGGTATAATTGTCACATTTGTGTGATTAAGTTGTGGATTTATAATGGCCATCAGTAAAATGATGCTATACAGTGTCGTTTCCGTCTTTTGTCAGACTTGTGTCCTCAGTGTCTTGTAAACTTCCACCTACAGTTTCTGATAACAGGCGAGTTGATGTATTTATATGAGTTACAGACTAGCAGCGAACTATGATTGGCTAGAAGCTGCCATCTGGTTCACCCTGATTGGCAAAAGTTCAGACATTGATGGATTGCTCCGAGACTGATTGGTTATTGAGTAAATGACGCAGCCATGGGTTGGGCAGGGCTAAACACCGGGTGAAAAGGGGAGGGGGTGAGAGCGTGCCGTAAATAAATCATGTTTTGGTTTTTTTTTTAACTTTCAGTTTGCCGCATAAAGACAACTCATTTCAGATTTTTTTGGGAAAATTGTTAGACAAACGCATCTGGATGAAACGTTTTGTAAAGAGGAAATATTTACCATTAGATGAATAAGGATAAGGTTAAAGGTTATCCTGTTTTAAAGATGTAAATTTTGTGTATAATACCCTTAATCCGCGATAGAATAGGCCTATATTCTACTCATTCTACTGAAATATGTTCGCTGAAAAAAGTTGGTCTTTCGAGGAGTTGGGCCATCAATAATTGTCGTCTCATCTATTCCAGTGAATCCATTTGTTCATCTGTTGTTTGTTTCTTTCTTTATTTAACTATTTGAAAATATATAATTTTGCAGCTGGGCCTCGTCAACCCAATTTAAATGGTAGGGGCGTTTTAAGCGGATGAAAAATGGTACAGCCCTTGATTTTAAATAGCCCTCGCAGATCGCTAACTTAGTGGATCTGTGTTGTGTCAGAGCGCGTACATATCCGCACAATTCAAATTACACGTGTCATCTGGGTTTGAAATTCTGTTCAATTAATTTTATTGCCTAACTTTTCACAAAATTAGCTTGTTTAAAAAAAAAAAAACACTAGGCGCTTTCCAGTAGCGCACACCCGCACAGTGTGGAAAGCTAACGTTCACAGACAACCTGGCCTGTTCAGATGAACGCCATTTTCTTCTCTGCTTCTCGTCAAAAGGCAACCACACATCTCTCAATCAAGGCCCGAGAGGAACACATGGTCCTTGGGGCTCCTCAATATCCTCGCGTGCCATACGGCCCATTTCAAATAAACATGCAGGCCTGCTTCGCATAGCGAGGCTCGCCATCTGCCCAAACAGAGCCCACTGGATATAAATGATGCCTCGGCCCTAAACAAATAAACTTTCGCGCAAAGTTAACCAGTGGGCGGGCAGTATTTTGGCGGAGATGGCAGCGAAGGAGGGAAAAATGTCGATTTATCCTCGCGAAGGATAAATATTGCGACAGGTCACGGAAATATGAGGAGAGTCGAGGTTTCACTGAATATATCGTCAACAGGAAACCAATCAAGGAAAAGCAAAGTTGATGTCTGTTGGGTTGATAAATAGTACCAAACGGGAATTGTGAGCCTTACCTTGAATCCCCCAAAAATTTAGCAGTTATTGCCATTGGCACGCAAGAGGGATTCGTGCTTCGCAGTAAATGATTAATATTAAAGAACACTAGTGATTAAACTTTTCAAGGAAGATATGTAGCGGACACGAAACTTTATCAACTTTCTACAGTTTTGTTTTCGAAAAAGTGTGCACAGTTACTACAGTAATACACATGTATCTTTCGTATTAGGGTAAATTTTAATTAAATTATTGAAGAATAACAATACCAGAAATAATTTTTAAACATACAGCTTTAATGATGGTGATGTGCTATATGGTGAGATGTTTTTGTATTTAATATTAATACTAATATTATGTAACTGAAGAAAATATTATATTAATTTTAGTTGAGCAAGGTCGTTTGAGTAAGATATCTACTTGTTAGCTTTTCTTTTTAAATTAGTATTTGGGATATCACGGATACATTCGTAAATCGTGGCATAAATACAGTATCCACCTTCAAAATCTCACAGATTTATTTGGACTTGTGACATTTCAACATGCCTCCTTTTTAACCACTAGATGGCGAGACAGTATCAAACCGCGGTAGAAAAAAATTCTGTACTTTGCTTCTTATAAATTTCTCTGCCTCTGCTGCTTGCTCTAAATAATAATAATAATAATAATAATAATAATAATAATAATAATAATAGTAATAATAAAAATAATAATACTTATAATAATAATAATAATAATTATTATTATTATTATTACCCTTCACAGTACTAAAATTTTAGCAAACAAGCTGAAATAATTGGATATGATAGTAAAAGATCAGTAAATTTGCTCAACAAAAAACTAGAGTTTGACGGTTAAAAACAAGGGAAAATATGTACTGGTGTGGATGTAATAAGTAAATAAAACAAACAGGAATTTAGCAATAGCAAAGTACGCAATAAACAGAACAAAATAATATGACACATCTGATTTTGTCAAAAACAACAAAAAAGAAGGCACTCAGAGGGGGAAAAAAATTGAAATCCTCATAAAATCAGGGTGTAACACATAATGTATTTTTTAAAAATTAATTTTAAAAAATCTGTCAGAATCCACATGGGTGTGACTGGATCAAAACAGACAGTAGCATGTTGCACATTTACATACAACAATCTAATAGAGCGCTTTTTGTTTTTGTTATCTATTTTTGTTTTGTTTTGTTTTGTTCTTTGGGCATGCTGAAAATGTACGTTTATTTTATAGGACAACTGAGTATGATCTCATAACTGAATTTTTATGTGTGTGTTTTTTTTTTAAACAAAACAAATGAACTTGAACAGGCTTAATTAATACAGCTATAAGAGTCAGGCTTGAATTTACACAATAACAAAATGTAACTGACAGCCTTTAAGTTCAGTCAAGCTAGTGTATTTATTGAATCATTTACTTTCAGAAATTCTTGAAGGATTAGTTTAACTTAGTTAATTGACAGCACATTTATAGAATATGTGAATAAGGCAAAACGTAACTAATTCAGCATCAATCTCTCTCTCTCTCTCTCTCTCTCTCTCTCTCTCTCTCTTCTCTGTCATTGTCTCTCACCCACTCACTCTCCCTGTGTTGCTGAGGGTGGGGAAGGAGTTGATTGGCTGTTTCGGCGTTGTAGTGTCAGATGAGTGGGTGGGGTTAGTCACAAAGGGCAGGGCTTTTTTGCGGAGTGTAATTGAAGGGGGCAGGATTGCTTGTGTGGGCGCGACAGGGCAATTGAGTCGCAGAAAGTGAGATTGACATGAGTGACAGATGAGTGGCTGAAAAGACAGCTCCATTCATAGGTCCGCCAGAGCCTAGACTTCTCAGGCCATTCAGGGCCAGTGGCTGCCTGTGCTGTGGGCCGCGTCAGTCAGCCCCTGGTGAGTAAGCATTTACACAGGAGCATTTAGACCCCCATAATTTTATGCAGGCATGTGGGAAATGTTGTGCACACTGTCTGCAGTCTAAAGGCAAAGTTCATAAATGGAAAACTAGACTATCTCTCTGTCTTCACTTTCTCTTGCTCTCTCTCTCTCTCTCTCTCTCTCTCTCTCACATACACACACACACACAGAGTTAACACATATATACAGATGGATGCCGGGCAATGCCATCTCCTTTAGATATGAGTCTACTGTTTTGTGGTTAAATGTCTCACCCCAATATTTTCCACAGTAGACTTTATTGACCAATTAAGACATCTGAATTTTGTGTCCATAAATTCACTTTTTATCTATGATGACTGTAAGGATCTTTTTCCTACATGTACATTTTAAATGTTAATGTGGATTAAAAGTTTGATTCAATGTAAGTAAATTAATGGCCTGATTGATACAGATATAACATATATTCTAAGACTAAATCACATGTCTTGCTTCACTTGTAATTTAAAAAAAAAATCAAATATTAAAAAAAAAGTTTTGTCTTAGGTTTACCAAAGCTTATGTAGGAGTCATGTGTTCTTTTTGTTTAGTTTGAGTTAAGCGCTTGACTTGAACTTCACTGCCTAAGTTCTCTCTGAAATGACCATATTTTAGCAACCTTGATCTTAACCGTGTTGAATTGTTTCTTTCTTTGAATGTGAAGAAATTTGTAAAACTAATACAGCACTGAATGTCAGGACTATACAACGCTAAGCTACACAACAAAGTCACATTAAATATATAGCAAACACTTTTGAAAACAATTACTGTGACAGGAATTTATAAATCACCATAAACTGAGAATTTGTAAAGAAAATGAGCATTGAATTTTGCCTGGGGTAAGGCTCACTGTGTGTGTGTGTGTGTGTGTGTGTGTGTGTGTGTGTGTGTGAAACGGATCATTTTATCTTGACTGTTAAGTCTTTGTTCATTCTTGCATTCTCACCCAACTCATGACTCACAGAATATTTTTCCTTTTCTAGGAAAAGAAAGGAAAGATATCTTTTCTACTCACGAAAGGGAAAAGGGTTTTTTTTGTTTTTCATTTTTTTGTTGTTGTTTTTTTTTAGCTGTAGTCTGATCAACGTGTTCTTTGCCACATGATTCTTATGAAAGTGGCATTATTCTCAAGTCTGCTTTAAACAGAAACAGGCTAGCAACCTCTTTTTCCCTAAGTGAGGTATTTAGTCCCACTAGTGCCGTACAGAATTCAGTAAATGGTACTGTGTACAGTTAGGATAAGTGCGGTAAAAAATATTCTCTTATATTGTTAGACTCCCGTTTTCTTTTGGGTTAGGATTGGCATTGCGGAATTATTATTATTATGGTAAAAGAAACATTTAACTGATTAAAAAAAGAAAACAAAAGAGTGAGACAGGAAGCACAACAAACAATTAAAACAATTGACATCAACCTATAAAAAGGAGAGAATAGTAATGTATGTACAAGAGCCATAATACTACTTTAGCCACTGTGACTGTTTTATAGCTTTTCTTCTGGAAAAATGCCTATTTCGCATAATACCCCCCATCATGAGGACTTCATGTCGGTTGAGAGATTAGAGCTGGGAGCCAGATGCAGTTTTTACTGCAGTGAGATTCAGCATTGTCTTATGATGAAATATGTAAACACTTGATGTGTTATTTACTGAGTTTTTCAGTAAAAGGTTAAAGGAAGGTTTTGCCATGGAAAGTTTACCATGCCGTCATGACAGTTTGAATAGTGGAAACAGTGTAGCAGAGTTCTGTAGAGTATATGACTGCTCTGAATTACAGATTTATCAACATTCTCCAGTTAAAGATGAAGCCTGTGGGAATATTTCAGTCAAATGTAACTGGATGTATAACTCTACTTGAATTGAGAATGCTTTACGAAAGAAGAATCCAGCAGAAGTCTTGAAAGTGAGATACTGTTTGTTAAAGAGAACAAGCTAACGGGGAAATAGAAAACAAAGAGAGTCACCAAGCAACACGTATCGATGGGGAACATTCTCATTCTCCTATGGTGCACGGGTTAGATTCAACGCCAAAAAAAGTTTCCTTCCAAATAGCAGACAACGGCAAACAGACTAAAAAAATTCCGTTTCTTGGAATAAAATAAATGCTAAAAAAAAATCTTCTCTTTGTGGACCTCTTTAGGAAGGAGTCAGAGAGGTTGGAAATTGTAGGACCCATAAAATGGACAAAGCAGAGTCCTTAAGAGCAGTAGTAGGTAGTAGTGAAACCTAGTTGATACCTTGGCTAAAAAAAGACCAAGAAAATGACACTTAATAACCTGGAGCTGTCATGCTCAGTGCTTTGCTTAATAAGGCATATGATCATATAGAGGGAGTGAGACTAGAGATGATACTAAATCAATGCTCTGACACTCCTTCCTTTGGTGGCCAGGGGCTCTTAAGCAGTGAATTATAACCCACGGCATGCCCCAAGGGTCAGTATTCAGCCCACTAACCAAACTTTACCTTTTCGATTCAATTAATTCCTCCCATCCTAGTGAGTATCGCAAGGTACGTGTCACTTGTCATCTTCTTTCATTGCCGGACTCTGGTGATAATTAAAGATGAATGGCCTTAGAAAGGTCGAAGATGACCCTCTCCTACCAGTTATCGCAGGGGAAAAAAGCAGGAGCTGATTGCACTTGCTCACCCTCGTGCATTTGCTGTAACATTCTGAAGAGTTATGAAACTGAAGCGTGGCAGAGAACAGAGGTCTTTTCCCTCCCTGAAAAATCCCTGTATTGCTTATCTACAGGTATATCCAAAAGATGAATTTTGCTTAGATAGTTTGACTGGGAGGCTTACTTGGACCACCATAGCCTTCCGTGAGACCCTTCAACTGCAAAAAGTTATACTCTTGATGATACAACTGCTGTGTAAACGGTAATCAGATGTGAGTTGTTTGCAAATATGATTAGAGAATTGTGCGCAGTTAATCATCTGAAAACACTATTTTGGCAGAACAATGTCAACGTATCCCTCCTACAACAACACTTTGCCTTGTAAACTTCGTCATCTCCGAAGAGATTACATTTTTTATATGTTTACACTGGCAACTCCGTCCCTGTTTCTGCTCATCTCTGCAACCAAGATTTGCATAGTGATGAGAAACACCAGCGCCAAACAGAGCTTTTCTCTGACATGTTCTCGCTAATCAAGAGTCGCCGCGATGATAACTATAAATCTTCGGCTTTGATGGGCAGCATAAATAAAGGGAACCAGAGTGAGGCTTGATTTCCAGCACGCCACAGAGCAGACGGTCATGAAAACGGGTTCTACCATTTATCAAACCTGGATCTGCTGCTCTCTCAATCTTTCCCTCTCTCTCTCTCTCTCTCTCTCTCTCTCACTCTCTCTCACTCTCTCTCTCTGGCACTCAGGAGAATCGCCGCCTCAGCTGCTGATTGTGTTTAATGTCTAACACATGGCCTGGCTTGGGGTTGTTCCCACCATTTTAAGAGAGAGAGAGAGGGAGAGGGAGAGAGAGAAAGAGAGAGAGAGAGAGAGAGAGAGAGCGAGCGCGAGAGAGAGACGGCTTCCTCTGATCAAGAGAAAAATTATGCTCAGTCTGAGATTGTGAAACCTAAATGGCTTTGGCTAAGTCGACGGAATGTAAGAATCTTGTTGTCAACGAATGACGTGCTTTGTTTGTCCAGTCAGGGTACGAATCTGTGGAGGAAAAAAAAAAGAAAAATAAAATCGGAGGAACTGAGAAACATCTAGAAGGCAGAGAGCAGACTCACGATTTCTTCCTGCACAACAAATCATGTGTGAGGATGTCAATGCGTGCAAGTTTCTGCCCATTCACCCATATCACATTGTGCCTGATGGTGTCCTGACACACGCATCTTTGCTTTGTCCACACCTTTCTTTCTTGCCCCTCTCTCTCTCTCTCTTTCTCTCTCTCTCTCTGTCCCTCCTTCATCCATTCAGCTCCTCTCTTGAAGGCCTTTTTGGTTGTTTGCTGCCCCAGGTCACATTTAACCTGGAAGTGCTCTGATTGGACTGGAGGTCGTATCACAGGCTTCCAAACTCTCCGTTCCCATCCGTCAATGTCACACCGTTATTAGTGCCATTATCATCAAAGTCAGTTTGTGAATTATAGCTCATGCAAAAAAAAAAAAAAAAAAGAAGGGCTACTTAGACTTAACGCTGACCCCAGAGCAATGCGACAGTGAATAGGGTTCAAACCCCGCGGATGACATCACTATAATTCTTTAAAGGCAAAAATGGCTGACACGAAGCAGACCAGGGTTCTGCAAATTCCACAGTGCCGGGTCAGTCACCCCAGAGTTTCAACAGATCCGTATTCACCAAAACACTCTGGAGAGGGGAAAAAAAAAGGGTGGAGAAAAAAGTGTTTGGAGTAATGATAAAATAGAGTGTATGTAGTGGCTTTATACTTTAGACCCTGTAACATGTACAAAAGCTCGTGGCTGAACACAATAAGAAGTGCAGCGGTTAGTCTTGGCTTAATGAGTCTCTGATAAATATTTTAGAGCGTGCTACTGGTCAGCGGTTGGTTTGGTCAAGCATTTCGCGATTACGGAAGAAATTCGATGAAGAATGTGATAAGCAAAAACAAACAAACAAAAGATAAAAAAAATTTGGCAGGCTATGAAAGTAAGAGAAAATGGTAGATGTTTCGCAGTGTGGCTAAGCGGTCCAAACCGATACTCCCTTTCCTTTTGGAACGAATATGAGATCTCTATTTCTATGACAAATGATCCAGCTTGTCACAAATACTAAGAAAACCGACCCCAAATTTGTTGCTTTGAGATTTACAAGTGATCAATCTTAGACAGGATTAAAAAAAAAAAAAAAAAAGGCAAAAAAAAAACTTTAAAACCTCCATATTTGGCAGGAGCTACAACTGGAACCAGGGACATAAATAGGCCCCTCTATTACACATCACAACTAACTTTTGAACTGATTTTGCCTGACTCACAGTTTGCTGTGTGACCCTGGACAACAGAGAGAGTCGCATTGTCTAACGTCAAAATGTCAGCGTTAGCTTTGCGAGTATCGGGGAAAAATTATAATAAATCTCCAAAACATCTTTGTTGTCCTTTTGAAATCAGTCTCCGCATATTCATGAAGGATGAACAAAACACGGCTGTCAAAGAGAGAGAGAATTCAGAACAGCAGGGAGCACTGTGACAGACAGACTGTGAAACACATTCTAAACACAAGCCTTCAAGCTGTCTATCAGCAGTAGGTATGTGTGTGCATTAAGCACAGCAGGAAAACACACACACACACACATACACACATACACACACAGACACCAATACAGACACAGGCAGACACAACATCTATACCATGTTTGTTCACATGTAGCTTTTATTATACATATACCCACAACACTGCAACCAAATACAAAGTTGTTCATTTTGTGTTAGATACATGAACTAACATATAGAAAAACAGCTGAAACAATCACTACATCCATGGTGCATCTGCAACACACTGAAGACAGTCAAACAATAAACACTTTGTTTTTCATATTAGTAGAGAGTATACATTTATAATTCAAAGAAGTGCAAAATTACATCATGCATAAATTACAAAGCACCTCAAACAGACCATACTGCCTTGTGTGTGTGTGTGTGTGTGTGTGTGTGTGTGTGTGTGTGTGTGTGTGTGTGTGTGGGTGGGTGGGTGGCTGGGTGGGTGGGTGTGTGTGTGTGTGTGAGTGTGTGTACTCAGGTGTAGATGCATACATCCCAGCCTAGGCTTGGATGGAGGTCCCAGGGCTCTGCGTGTTTGCCTGTGTGAGCCATTCTGTCTCCCGTTCGCTACAGAAATCGTTTACAGAAACTCCCATGAGCTACGAGGAATGGGGTCAAAGTTCACGCTCGACGCCCCCTCAACTGGTCAATCAAAACCCACTCAATGCCAAAAGCCCAGCCTACCTCTTTATGGTCCAATTTATTCTATCAGTCTCGGAGGATGGATGAGAATGACAACGCTGTTACTGTCCCTGCAAATTCCCCACTTTTCAATTACCTCGGCCAGCCGGGGAGACAAGCCATCGGGTTGTCTTCTGAGGGAGAAGCTGCGAGTAGCCTCATCACAACTGATAAACATTTACTTTTTTTTTCCTTTGACTTCCCCACCAGGTCTACCCTGCAACCAGTGGCAAAATCTCTGTGTGTCAGCTCCTCGGCTACAGATAAACAACAGAGCAAATCTGCACGGGGGGGGGGGGTAAGATACACTGGGATTTATCAAAGGCAGTAGCAGGAGTTGCTTCATGTTGTGTGTGTGTGTGTGTGTGTGTGTGTGTGTGTGTGTGTGTGAGTCTGTGTGTGTGTTTCCTGGGAAGGAGATTCAATCGCTCAGTAAGGCCTGATATGTAAATAACAGGCAGGGTGAAGAATGTGCGTCAATGTGTTGTCGATTTCCCTCTTTACACTAAGTCAGGGCCATTTAAATAGGGGGAAATATGCAGTAAAAGGATCAATAGCTAATGCCCAGTGGACATCTTCGTCTACTCTCTCAGGTGCTGCCGTCCTGATTTTGGGGACTTCGCTGAATGACTCCAATTATCGACGGATTATGTTCATTGCTAGCCGAGGGAAGGCTTGTGCCTATTCTATTTTTTATTATTTTTATTTTATCTCTCATCATTGTGTTCTTTCTTACCCTACAATACCTCTATCAATCATAGTTGCATTTCAAGACATAGCATAGCAGTACAGCATCTCTATGGCTGGGAGTTACAGAACGAATGAGACCAACTGTGATTTCATAAACTCCCACTGTTCCTAGCTTATGATGCTAACAGTTAGGATCTTGAAACTAGGCTATCAAAGCGAGCAGAATGCATCACATCCCTGCCGAGAGAGTTGTTGAAAGGTTGGAATATGATGATTAAAAAAACAAAAAAAAACAAAGTGAACCTTTCCTGTAAAGTTGTTTTGTACAGTATAATATCACACCTCCTTCGATTCTTGTAACATAGCTATTCCTCATCTGAGAAGTTTTTATATATATATATATATATATATATATATATATACTCCTCTCCTTCATAATTGGTTACACAACACATACTGACGTCTTTTGGTGTAATATTGTTGTAAGCCGCTGTGGATAATTGCATCTGCTAAATGAATGAATAAATAAAGAAGTTGGATTGAGTTATCAGCAAAGTAGTTTTGTATGTTTTTAGAGGGATTAAAAGAATGTAGTGTCAACCCTGTTGGCCTGATTGTTTAAATGTTTCATGCTGGTTATAATTATGTTTGAGGTTAAAAGGAGATTGAAATATACAAAACATCTCATCGAAGGTGCATGACCAATTTGACATTCATACAGGGAAAAACATGTTTTTACTTTTGCAGACAGACTGAAGGAGAAAGGCATTACAATTGCAAAAAAAAAAGACCTTTGCCCAGAATGCAAGCCAGCAGTTTTCCTTTTTTCTTCTTGTCTCTCTTTCTTTTTTTTTTTTATTCTTTCCGGAGAGAGAGAGAAATATTTGACATGTTCGGTGAGATCCAGGAAGTGACTTCTGAACAGGAAAACGTGGTGTTGTCCAAACACGAATTTCACTTAAACATATTTCAGAACAAAGTTTTGATCCAGCGGTTCCGCTGGGTTGGTACAAAGAGACATGGGAGTACCATTTAACAACATACACTTACAAAAATGACTTAAATGCCGTCACGCCATTATATAAAATCACAGCCGTTAGTGGCAAAAAATAAAAAAGCAGGCTACAGGAATTTATCAACAGATGTTTAAAATAGTCTGAATGCTAACTAGAGGTGAATTGTTACCAATGGCAACAAATTGATCCCAGAACAGTTACATTTAAAAAAAGAAACAAAAACTTCCTTACCCCTGCTCTGTAGATCACAGGAACTCCAAAATGACCAAACTACCACCCTCTATATCTTTGCTTTAGGCTTCAGACAGAATCCCTTTGGCGCCTCTGTGAGATTTCAAAACCCCTTCCCACTTCCAGGGCCTCAGGTGCTTCCGTACTCACTTTGTCCTCACCTCAGGTCACCCAAGATCGTGTTAAGGTCAACTTTTGCCCGACCTCTCTCAAACATCTGTGTTCATGCTGCCTCAGAAAGCTACCAGGCACCTTCTCTTATCCAAAAAAAAAAAAAAAAAAAAAGCCAACTTCCAGGTGCTTTTTAAAACTTGGACACTTTTGTGGCTTGACAATGTTTCAGTGTTTGGTTCCATTAAGGAAGAAATAAAAGCCATATAGAATGCACAAAAATTCTTTAATAAGTCAGTCCCTATAAACATTAAGATTGAAATACAAATTAAGACAGCATGCATGGCGAATACTCTAATAAACATGTATTTAATAGGTTCATATTTTTACTTAATATAATATCAGAGTTCTATTACAGATACAATGGTATGCATTCTGAAAGGCCTGTTGATGCCAAATTTAGTTGAAGGAAAAAAGTTGACTTCTCCACAAGACTGGCCTCATATCAACTTTAATTTTCACATGGTCAGCTTTGAAACGAACATAAAAAAACTCTCGGGGTGTTGAGGGTTTTTTTTTCCTTCAACCAAGAAATTCCTTATTTAAACCACTTAAAAGTAGTGTTATTGTGCTGCACGACAACAACCACATTTTTCGACGTCATTGGCTTAATAGGCGTTAAATCCTGTCTGCTAGGTCATTTTAAAATATCGCTCATTCATGTTTCTCATGTTACGATGCAAGAGACTGTTTACAGTTATAAATGCATGTAAAGAAATTAAACATAGCGGTCTGGCACCCAAAAGGCACTTTCTGCAAGGCGCGTGAGGGCAATTTTTTTGCGTTCTCATATGAAAATGTTCTCTGCCTAACATAGCTCACGACATGTGAAGAAGTCATCTGGATGTCGCGGAGCCTGAGCCGAGCCATGACCAGAATATTAAAGAATCAGTCAGTGTTTCAGCACGGAAAAGGGATAATGGGGGAAAGATGAGAAGGAAAACAATAGCAAAGCGCATTCTCAGTTACCGCTACGAAGGAGACGAGGAAGACCATCCGAAATATGAGGAAACTGACGTGAGCATATCGCAAAGTCAGGTCTTGTGTGTATGTAAACATTGACGTATTTGGTGCCCGCTTTTGTGACAATCTATCAAGCGAGGACTACTGTTTGTCGCACATAGTATATGTTGCTAATTATACCGACTGTCTTTCAGCACAGACTGTCGAAAAGAAGGAAACAGTTACACCCTGTCAAAGAAAATGGAGAGGAGATTTCACCATGTGATGTCGGTCCTCAGAAGTTAAAAGCAACGGTTTGGGTGCACTATTACAATATTAATTTTGTAACAAAGTTTTTTGATACATATATGTAGGCTATATAATTATCGAAGGGCGTTTAGTATATCCTTTTGACTAAATTCTAGCCTACCTTGCTTTTTCTTGTCGTAATTTAAGCAGTCTACGCGGTGCTACATACTGTGTTATTCGCTTTGGATGTTTAGTGTACTAGACAACATCTTAGAGGAGGTTGCAGTTTCATGAGGTACACTTCAGATAATATATGGTTTCGTAATGGCGGTGATAGCAGGGGCGTGGAGGGTAGCCAAGGGCTATCTATCGAAGGGGGAGTAAATAGGCAGTCAACAATGGCAGTAAACTCTTTTAGATATGCACTTAACGTATAAAGGTGTTAGTTTTCAGTTTGAAAACTAAACTATCTCGGATTAGCAAAAGTAAAGTTCACGTAAGAATTGTTTATATTTGGCATATTGTTTAGTAATAGTTTTTTGTTTTTTCTCTTTTTAATCGTGTAATTTCCAGAGAATTTCAGTGTCCAGTATTTGTTTTGTTAGTAAAATTCAGCGAGCATAAAAAAACAAAACAATGTAACGTATTCACAGAGGCCTCAGTGAAAGATTTTGAAACCTAACATACTGTAACAGCATAAACAGTAAGCACTGAACTGAAGAGTTCACAGATAAAGGCTTGAGGGGTCTACTAAGGACAGGGTAGGTCCTGTATCCAAATTAGAGCATTATCTAATGTCAGAGCATAGCTGAATCGATCTTTCATGTGTGACGAGACACAAATAACTTTTATGTAGTCATTAGCTAGTCAGTTTTTACATTATTTTCAGTTGACTAAGAAAAGGTCATTTGAGCTGTGTGAGAGTGCTTGGAGGGAAGTTGATAACATAGTGTGCCCCCCCCCCCTCACCCCCCATTTAACGGATGAACATGTGCCACGTCTGAATTTGACTAAAATTTTTATGAAGCATTTCTGATGGAGCATTTGTCAAGTGTCTTTTCTTATTTGGTAACAAATATCAAAGATAAGAGCCCTGAACTGTCCTGTTCACTCATTTTTGAAAAGTCAACAAAAGCATAAGTACAGATATCTTACAAGCAGAAATTATGAATATTATGTAATATACCAAAATATAGACAAGTCTAAATAAAAAATTAGTGTTTTTTTCATCATGTAAAACTCTGGTTATTTTTTTATTATATGTGGTCTGAAAAATGTAATAACAATAATAATGATAATAATAATAATAATAGTAATAATAATAAGAGTAATAATAAATACTACTAAAAACTTAAACTCTGTCTTGTATCATGCAGGCATTTGAGTCAGAGAATTCCATAGGAGGAAATGCTGATGACGGGAACGTCACAATGGAGGTATTCTTATACATGATCCGCTCTGATCTGGACCACATACTTAAAAAAAATTCCCATACACTTGTGGGTTTATCACTTGCCTGAATTATGAAATTATTTTATTTACAAATATGAAGCATACAGTTTTTATTAATGGTTCATCTGAAATGTTTGTGTGCATTATTTCTTGAATATCATTTTGTGAGTTTACGTGTATAATGTTGAGTTGTATTCGGCAGTGTGAGAAAATATACATGAAATGGTATTTCTGTCAAGGTGCTGGGAAGTCTTCAGTCATGCTCGAAGGCGGAGCTTATCGCCATGATGTTCGGCATGCAAAGGGAGATGGACAGCCTCAGGGAACAAATCCGATGTCTCACAGGTATGGTGGGCGGGACCTTTCAGGAAACATCTCCTGAGTTTAAGATGGGCATAGCGGAAGCCTAGATGAATGAACATCACAATGGCCTGTATTTCCATTTTATAAAAACAGAGTTACTGTTTCAGTGGTACCCATGCCATTCAGTCTACTTTGGAAATTTGGCAAAGCTGTGCACCATGTCTTAAACCAGTGTTTCTCAGTCCTGCTCCTGGGGGTACCCCTGCTCTGCACATTCTCCATCTTTCCTTGCTCTACCTACCTGGCTGAACTCATCAGTGGCACTTTTGATTGGTTGAGCACACCTGATTTAATCAAGAGCATGTTAATCACACTCATCAGGTGTGTTCAGAGCAAGGATGGATAGAAGATATGCAGAGCAGGGGTCCCCCAGGAGCAGGATTGAGAAAACACTGTTTTAAACGATCTGATTTTAAATGACTTAACACTACACTTTTTTTTAATGACACACAAGAAAACAACTTTGATTACAGTGTGGGCATTAGTCCTCGCCATAAACAAAGAGTAATACATAAGAAAATAAAAGAACTATAAGAACAATAACGATGGTTTGGCCGAGGCAGATTTTGACGTTCCTGCGTCTTTACGCCCCTCTTAGCTAGCGGCAAGTTGGCGAGACATCTGGAGGGGTTGGTTGAGAGGACCGAATCATGGTTGAGTCATAGCCGAGAAGCTCCATCCCCGAGCATAGTGAGAATGATTGTGGGAAGCGGAGCTTCTGGTCAGGCCGACGTCCCAACCGTGGCGCACAGGAAGTGGTCGGAATTTGACGCGGCGCCCCAGCACAGGAACAGACAACGCGACGTCTGCAGAGACGCGTTACAGAGCGACGAAGCGCCGCTGTACCAGGAGGTAATGCTCTTAGGGCCCTAAACAATAAAGTCTGAGTTGGCGTAGGGACGCAGAAAATCGCAGGACAGACCGACGAAAACCGGGCGGCCGTATGGAGCGCCGTTCGTGAAAAAAGTTGCACCTCGCTGCCAAATGTAAAAAAAAAAAAGCACTACAATTTTCAACTGTCGCTTTTTTGAACATTCAGAGAGATTCGTACATGTGACCCTATGTGTGACCTTAAGTGTTTTGCATGGAGAAGGGTGTGGTCTCCGCTCCATCGGGCCAAAGCTGCAAATGCCAGAAACAGCGGCTCACTCAGATGCCTCGAAATGGCACGGCAGCGTATTGCCACCACGCCAAGAAAAAGAAAAACGGATCAGTATCACGTTATAACGCGAAACGTTTATTGTGATAACCAGATATTTTAACGAGTAAGTTACTATTTCTGGTGTTCACAGCTTTGGCCAAATGTGGCTGAGACCACACCCTTCTCCATGCAAAAAAAAAAACTGAGGTCACACATAGGGGGCGTGGTCAGTTAGCATATTTGCTACATATTTAGTTTTCAAATCCTACAATTAGATTTAACATTTAACACTGACGTTTATATTTAACTTTTGCATTTAGCTTTAACATTTACATTTCTATCTAACATTTACATTTAAATGTATATAATATTTTATAATTTTGCTTTAATGCAGATCATTACTCTTGGAAAAGGTATTACAATATTTTACATGAATTTCTCTCCAAGTGTTTAAGAAAGTGACAGTTGAAAATTGTAGTACATTTTCTTTACATTTCGCAGTGCTAAACTTGCAAAAACTGAGAAAGAAAACAGAAGGTGCAACTTTTTACAAACGGCGCCCCATACGGCCAAGCTCAGTTAATTGATGAAGATGAATTCTGATTTTATTTGTAGGTATTCTGAGGGAAACTAGTCTTGGTTTTGTAATAATGTAAAACTTGTAAAAAAAAAAAAGTAAAATCATTTTTTATGAAGCAGAGAATTTTTGGCAAAGGGACGGCAGACGATCTAAAATTGCCTCTTTTTTTCTTTTTTTTTTTGGTTATTTTCATCTTTGCTTCATCGTTTCTTTTTTTTTTTAATTCTCATCAGATGTTTCTTTCCTTTCCTACCATCCCACCTTCTACAAATACACAAAAAAAAATGAATAAGGGAAGAAAGAAAAGAAGAAAGACAGGAAGGAAAAACAAATGTTTTATGACAGTTAGTGATGAAGTGGGTGACTTTTTGTCTGGTCCCAAACAGTTTATCACCGCTGAACTGCTGGACCGCTGTAACACCGGTACCACAGCTCAGAAGCTGACCAACGACCTTCTCCGTGGCCTGTACGATCGAGACTGCCTCGCCTCTCACTCCATCTCTGGTATCGTCAACAACAAAAGAGGGCAACCCAAGCCAGCCCTGCCCGCCCACGAGATCCAGGCAATTCTGAGTAAGGCATATCACGCACACACGTTGGCCCTTTCTAGTGCGTTTTCAACGTTCAGTTTCCAGATTGCAGATCAGAAGGGGAGATATGAAATCGTTACGTGTCTGTGAGCTGATTGCTGCAATGTGATGAATAATCGTTTTTCGTCTCCCCCCCCCCCCCCCCTTTAAAACTCAGCCGCCCGCACTTAAAAGACTCTAATTTTCCTCTACCGCTTCAATATGTTCTTTAGGGACGGTTCAGCGCTATTTTCCGGGAAAGACGGACTCTGAAATCAAAGGCTACATTCGACAGAAGCTCCAGAACGAAGCCAAACGAATGCGTAAGAAACCGCAGCTGGCTGAGGAGTCGTGAGATTCACGGGAGAAGAAGGGGTGGAGAGGTTCTAGATCTTTCACGTTGATGTAGAAGCAGCTCCATCCGGTTCCCAAGACCGTCGCTTGGTTTTTTGTTTTTGTCCGCTCCAGCGTCGGTCCCGTTGACGGTGAAGGTTTTTCGTGGCACTTTTAATATCGTAGCCTTATGTACTCTAATGTGTCTCAGATAAACTGAGATTCAACAAACATATGTACTGTGGTTCTTTTTTCTTCACTTGAGTATTAGGTTTTTTTTGTTTGTTTGTTTGTTTGTTTGTATTTTAGTTTTTGACATCCTCATTTTCAACATTTTTTTTTTAAGTGTATCAGAGATTCGTTTTATTATTTCACAAAGACCAAATCTCACATGCAAAATTTGGAACCAACTATACATTTTGAAGATTTTTGACTGTTATTGGTTACAGAATAGGTTTATGTATGTGAGTGACTTAGCTTAAACCTTTTTTTCGGGCCCACTGATGTATATGTGTGCGGCCAATGGGAGCACTGCACAGGCTGTGTGAACTGAATCAATCCTTTAGCATTCAGACCTAAGTGGAAACAGTTTGTGTCGTAGAAGAAGTGTAACTGAAGATGTTAGCATTGTGTCTTAAGCCCCCATCTGATGAACCTGATACACTCTATGAAGCTGATATATTCCATTCGTTTTCTGTGTTGATTCGGTCAGGTTCAAGTTTTAGAACGCTTGCCATCGGATTTAATAAAATTCACTTTTGGTTTTCAATAAAAAAAAAAAAGTCTTCTGTTATCTTTCGCAAAGTTTTATGACTTCTCAAGTCAGCGACGCACACAACAAGCCCTTAAGTGTGCTGGATTCTGCTTGGGTAATTTAATTTGATATGTCAATGAGACTGCTCTGTTCTGTCTCACTGTCTGTGGTCACATCCACTCATTCACTCCAGTTACACTCCAGTACTTCATCAGTGGCTTTGGTGAATTTATAACAGTGTTTTTCTTTTAGGACCCGAAGTAACCAAACATTTTCATTTTCCACCTCCAACAAAGCTGAACTGAGCACAGGAAAGGTAAAAATGTTACCCAGTAAGTTATGGTTAAAGTCGCTACAATTTAATATTCACTATTCAATTTCATTCCATTTAATGCCTGGCACATTCTGCTCTGGCCAATTCTATGCTTTTAATTACCGTCAACCACAACATTGTAAATGTTTTAGTTAAAATTTTGTTAGAACTTGGCAAAAAAAAGGGCAAAAAGATCCAGATCAGCTTCTCAAGCTTACGCACACCAGCTGTGAACCCACACACACACACACACTCACACACACATACATGCACACGCACACACATACACACACACACACACTACACACACATGCACACACACACACCACTCCTACCCCGCACCACCTTGAGTGTCAAAACATTGGAAGGTTTCAGACAAAGGATGGCGTGGGAAACACATATGCTACATAATCAATAGGCCTTATCTCACACGCGCACACACACACACACACACACACACACAAGCTAGCAGCCATACAAGCAATCAGGCGCAAAAATGATCAGTGATACATGAACCTAATCTATTCTGGCTGTCAATGTTACAAGAGATGGGAGTTGAAAAACCATCATTATTTTTGTTTCGTTGTTGGGGTTTTTTTTGTCCTTTTAACCACTGTTTTGTATCTCTGCTGCTCCAGCCAGTTCTAATCACCCTTCTCCGTTTTCAGACACAGGAAATCAATAGAGTTCTCTTTTTTGTGTGTAGATGTTCAGGACAAGCGCATTGTGCTGTAGTCTTATCTACACCATTTTGTGTAAATCTTTTTAGGTGTTGAGTGTTCCTACAGCGTTACCTTGTTGTACTTGTTCACTACACTTTCTTCGATCTGGCAGTTTTCTCTCGGCGGTTTTAAGTTTCAGACACCTTTTTTTAGTATAGAAGTTGGATTGTACGAGCTATAAATGGATGTCCTAACTGTTGTGTCGATTCTCATGACCGTTATACGTGTTAAATGTGAATGGATTGGTTCCTGGATAGTTTGAGGTCAGGGTATGCTTTATCATATATTGGTCTCTCTGGTGCTTTCCACCTGCTCTAGTAGGGCCAGACGAACACACACACACACACACACACACACACACACACGGGCCCGCTGCAGGATTCTAACCATAAACACTTGGAAAGCAGCTGGGAGCACAGCAGAAAGGAAACATTTGTGAAACGTTCATTGAACGTTCCCTTCTGTGGACACACGCGTTTCCCGCTGAGATGTAATATGTCATCTAAGTGGTGGCCCCGGCGGAGAACGCAATCCCACAATGCCGTGCGAGGCAGGGTGCCCCAGCACCCGTGGCGGCGTACTCCTCTCCCCTCCGTGAGCCACTTAAGGTCCGCATTTGTCTTCGTCTTCCTGTCAAGAGCAGGGTAAACCTTTGAGAGGGAAGATCGGAGCAAAAGAACAACTATGCATAAACAATATCCCGTTAATTGCTTCACGCAGGAGTTGCCATCCCTTTGTAAAGACACCTTGTTTAGTTTATGTATCAGTTTTACGTAAATGGTTTATCATTTCTCAAGAAGCAGTTGGATTTCATTTGTCGTTTCAGTGATACTCTTCTAATATCTTGTTTGTTTGTTTAACAACATTGTCTCAACGAGCAATCATTTGTATTTCACCAATAGCCAATCCCAAACTGTAAGGGAAATAAAATTAAAACTAAATCCGTATTTCAAGAACCCCGTGTCGATACGACAACGAACCGTCCAATCGTAAAATCGCTGGACGTCCCTGGATATCAGTGCTGTGCTGCAGATTCCGTGATGGTTAAAACTAACAAAATAAATTGTCAGAGCTAATTGAACAGTGATCAACTTTCATTTGTAGAAGATCTGAGTGTGTCTTCGATAAAAATTCGGTACACAAGAGAAAGTCACTTGCCAACAACCACCATTTCCCTTTTAATCAGTCGACACCTCATCAGCTGTGCTTAACAAAAGATGAAAGAGACTGTATCTTTTTTTTTTTTTTTCCCCAAAGTTTATATGCTATATTTGTTCTGTTGAAATAATGTTACATGTAATGTAGTCTTGTGGTATCAATGGTGCGTAATTCTTATTTAGCCTAATGCACTTTTGGTTTTGATGTGGCAAGTTCATTTTAGTGCAATTCGACATATGTCTGACACTGTGTCTTTGTGCGCGTCAGCTTTGTTCCTCTGTGTGCGCGCGTGTGCCTGTGCGTAGTTGTGAATCTTTTGTTATTGCTTTGGACAAACAAAATGAAGTCTTGCCTCCGGAATCAGGTGTCCCCCTTGTGTTGGAGTTGACGGCAATGACTCTGTGATATGTCTGTTTGGGAAAAGAGCCAGGAGTGACCAGTACCGACCGCGCCAAAACCGCACGTAGCAGCTGCACCTCTCCCCCCGAATGCGAGAGGCCCAGGATGCACGGTTGCCAGGGTAACCTCCTTCCCTTGAGAGAGAGAGAGAGAGAGAGAGAGAGAGAGGGAGGTGCTGTGCGTGGTCCTGGATGCTGAGTCCAACACCTGCCCTCTTCAGATCTGTGTGGAATTTTAGGCGCAGAGAGCAGATGAGGGCCCTTAAAAATGAAAGAGAGAAAGAGAGAGAGGGGGGGGGGGGTAGACAGAGGGAAAAAGGGGGAGGGGGAAGAAAAAGAGAACCCAAGAGAGAGAGAGGGAAGAAGAGAGAGTGAGAGAGAGAGAGAAAGAGACAGAGAGAGAGAGAGAGAGAGAGAGAGAGAGAGAGAGAGAGAGAAAGAGAGAGAGAAAGAGAGAGAGAGTGTGGCTGCAGAAACGCACGCATCTGTCCAATGAGCGGAGTGGAATTTATTTATTATCTCAGAGGAAGAGGTGGTTCCACGGGGCGGTTTGATTAATGTCCAGCCCTCCATCTTGTCAGTCTGTTTTTGTCCGCTGAAAGGAAAACAAAGCGCGGGGGGCCAAGGAGGAGGGGAGGGGGAGCGCGTCGGAGGGGGGGGGGGAGGTGGGGTTGGAAGAAGGAGGGTCTCGGTTAATGGCTGCCACAGCGGCTCCTTTTCTTGTCGCTTGGGCCTGTCGCCTTTGATTGATGGCTCCGACAATGATTGGATGGACACCCGGTCTTCTGCTCACAGACTGCAGGCATCATGGGAAAGGGGAGAGAGAGAGAGAGAGAGAGAGTTCCTTATCCAATGGAGCACAAGAAACCAAAATCGACCAATCAGAGAAGAGAAGTAAATAGAGCAAGTGAGAGAGCGAGGGAGAGAGTGTGAGAGGGGGAGAGAGTGAGAGAGTCCACCAATCGCATTACAGGAAACAAAGTGAGAGAGAGAGAGAGAGAGAGAGAGAGAGAGACAGACAGGGAAAGGGGTGGAGCCTCATATGAAACCTGTCTTATCACTCTCGATTATATATTTGGATATAGCGTTTCGTCGATGTTAAAACTGTCAAAACGTCCTTTTCCCCTCCTCTTGGACATCTGGTTTCTGGCACTGTAAGAAGCAGTGTATCGGCCAATGGCAGGGCGACTCCCGTTTGTGTCCAGTCATGTCGTGTTTGTGGCCTGCCCCCCCCCCCCTTTTTTTTTTTTTTTCCTCCACTGACCTGCCACATTCAGGCTCTGTGTCTGTGCCAAACGGTGTCCCATTACTCTTCATTTACCGTTTGGGGGGGGGGGGGGGGGAGAAAAAAAAGAAAAAAGAAAAGAAAGGAGAAGAAGTATGACAGTTTTCTGTCAGTCCAGACCCCTTTCAGCTTCCTCACTCAGACTTGTCTCACTCCCCGACTCTCGCCGGCCTCGCTTTGCGCAGTTTTCGGTGAAAGGCAAAAAAGAGACCATAAGCCATAGCTGAGTTGTGTTGCTATAGCCGTAGGTGCTAATTTGTGCTGTGTTTAACATAGATGGATGAGTATTTGTTTGACAGCTGTTCATTAGTGCGAATGTTAGCATTTTTATTTGGCTGTGGCCTGTAAAATAACACACAAAAAAATATAATCGAAGCATTTGAAAGAAAGAAAGAATTCTTCTGTGCATTTGAATTATATTGCTTTGTTTGGTGATTAAAAAAGTGCATGTTATTGTCCTCATCAGCAGCATTCCAAACAGATACATTATATTTCAGTAGTATATAATATAGGCTTCTGTCATTGCACCACAACACATATTTATAAGTAAACAATAAAATGTTTCCTTATCCCACTCTTTCATCCCACTGAGTGTCTTAATACCTTGTTTAGCTTTATATAAGTGAACAGCACTTATTCCAGTAAATACTCCAAATATGTTTACCTTCTCCCCACAAATGAATATATATAGCTAGGATGTTTATTTTTAAGATGGTTATCATGTAATAAATTGGTCAGTTTAATAAAGTATCTAATCAAGTATTACAATCACAAGAGTTACATCATATATATATGTGTGTGTATATATATGTATATATATAATTTTTTAATTAATTTATTTATTTATTTTCAAATACAAAGCATATTTTTTCAGAGCCCAAACCGTCCTCCTTTTGTACGTATTTTAATCTGAATATTTAAAAAAAAGAAGGACCTCTGCGTTAATAACGAATCGATGGCGCATTTTCTCGATCAGTCTATTTAAGGCGGTTTTCAAAATGACTCGTCTTTACTCTTGAGTGTCTTAAGTTTGCCCTGACAGAGCTCTCCCCCCGTTATCCGCATTTCATCTTTGAGTTGCGTCGCGTAAAGAGGGAGAGAGAGCTCATTGTTTCTCACAGATGATTAAACTTTATTTTCACAAACGTCTCGTTTATTAAGGTTGAGAAGTATTAATTTACTTTTTTCATAATTAGTGTTGGGGGGCGGGGGGGTGGGGGGGGGGGTGTTTGCATCGTGACTATTTCCTTCTTATTTAGTCCTGAGTTATCTAATTCACTCTAATTTCTTGTCATTAGTATTGGAGAATATAGTAATACACTTTACAATTTCATTGCTTTGGTAAAAGCATTATCTGAACAGTCATGCCAATTACCCCTTTTCCATTTCAATTTGAGAATGAGAGAGAGAGAGAGTAGAGAGAGAGAGAGAGAGAGAGAGAGAGAGAGAATGAGAGAGAATGAGAAAGAGAGAATGAGAGAGAATGAGAGAGAGAGAGAGAGAGAGAATGAGAGAGAGAGAGAATGAGAGAGAGAGAGAGAGAGAGAGAGAGATAGAACCCATCAGCTGGCTTGAAACACATCTGATTAGGTTTTGGGAGCAGGAACATATGTAGACGAGCCACGGTTACCGTGGGGACTCCTGATCCCGTGGCGCCTCTCTGCTCCACTCCTGTCCCTCCTGCCCTCAAATGGATGCACAAATTGAGTTGGTTGAGCTGGGAAAATTGAATTTACCATGGGAGCCCCCCACCGCCTACCATTACTAGCCCGCGCAGTGTTTAGGGTCATCTGTTTTAGTCGGCAAATTGATTTTTGCATTTTTGGCCCTTGTCCTGCTCTGTCATTCTCTTTCGCTTCATTTGTTTCTCTCTCTCTTTCTTTCTCTCTCTCTCTCTCTCTCTCTGTCTCTCTCTCTCCTCCTTTCTTCTCTATTCTACTTTGTTCATACTGCGTCAACCTAAAAGGTCAATAGAAATGATTGGCTTTATTTGTGTTTTTCATGATGTAGCACATGGAAAATGTGTCAAAATGGCAAGTAACATTTACCCAGCGTGTGTCTGTGTGTGTGTGTGTGTGTCTGTGTGTGTGTGTGTGTGTGTGTGTGTGTGTGTGTCTGTGTGTGTGTGTGTGTGTGTGTGTGTGTGTGTTGTTCAGGTGACTCACAACAGTCTGTCCATTTTAGAAAATGAGAGAATACATTTAAATTATAATTTCATCATTTCATAACATTTCGCATATCACATTACTTAGTAGACTGCAGAGCAGCCGTCTTATTTATAAATCATGCAAATTAGTCTTAATTCAGTGTTTACCTGTTACATAATATACATATATAACGTAAAAATGAGGAGGGAATAGTTATCACAGAGAAAAGTGCTTGGTTGGAGCTAATTAACATGGGCTGATGTTGAGACCCTACTCAAACCGACACCCAATATATTAGTGCCAGAATGTTAGATATACTGTAATTGTCAGACTGGGAGGAAATTTTTCATATGAGAGGGAGGGAGATAGAGTGTGCGTGTGCATGTGTGTGTGTGTGTGTGTGTGTGGGAGCAAGAGAGAGCGAGAAAGAAAAAGAGAGAGAGAGAGAGAGAGAGAGAGAGAATTAGAATACATGTTTATTACTGTTTTGTAACAGCAAGGATAATGACACCCCAGGCTGTGTAATGATACTTACATTCTAAAAATTAATTAAAGCTAATTAATTACACTCCTTATCATGCCTTTACACACCCACACACACGCATTAACGTACCTACAGACACGCACACACACACACACACACACACACACTAAAGCACCAGCATGCCTTTCTCTGATACATTTTACGCTAAGTGTCATAAGAAGAAGTAAAACATTTCACGATAGCCGTCAACTTGAAGTCTTCATTATATATAATTTAAACTCCATGAATTCTTCTGACATGTGCGTGTCATATCTTTTTTATAATAACACAGATTCCTGGCAGCGTCGCTTGCGGTAAAATATAAGATGCAAATGTGGAATCACAGCACTAATAGGTATTCATACTTGTTGTGACATTCTCTGACAACCGACTTCTCATCTGTCTATCTCTATCTCCATCTCCTTGTGTCTTTTCTCCTTATCCGATTTTTTTAACTGTCGAGTAGCTGAGACTAAATATTTCATCCTATTTTCAACGGCTTCTTTCAAGTTTGAACTTTTTAGTAAACTCACATCTTACTTTTCGACAACTTATTTTGTTTTTCCATGTCTTCTAATGTCCCTCTCTCTCTTTCTCTCTCTCTCTCTCTCTCTCACATACACCCCCATATACACACACACACACACAGTCTTCATCCCTCTCTCCTTTATTATCGCTCTCTCTCTCTCTCTCTCTCTCTCTCTTTCCCTCTCTCTCTCTTTCTTACAGATACACACAGCAAGCAGCCTCACTCCCGTCTTGCTGACTGAGCCACTAACTCAGTTGGAGTCTCTGAGCAGGTCAGCATGGCAGCAGTGTGTTTGTGAGAGTGTGTCTGTGTGCCATCTTCCCGCTGTGTACAATAGTGGGCCCTCTTCCTTACCCCTCAGGGATGGGGGGGGGCACCTCATCCCGCGGGCCGGGGCTCCTCTGGTGTCGTTAAGTGAGTCCTGAGTGAGATTGATGAGGGTCGGGACCTCCACCCCCCCCCCCCCCCCCAACCCACTCAACCCTCGGGGTACAACCCCAGTGTTCCCATAATCCCTTTCACCCGCCACACCTCCAACATGTTTGGGCCAGTCCAGCTGCGTCCCTCTCTTTCTTTCTCTCTCTCTCTCTCTCTCCACTCATCCTTGTCTCCCTTTTCTTTTCCTCTCCCTCT
>NC_044510.1:11789113-11841613 GCF_902362185.1 Chanos chanos
TCTTAAATTGCACGACTGTAAAGCGGTGTTTCTTAACCCAGACGTGATGAGCCGTCGCACCACGATCGGTCCAGAGCTTTGCAATTAATTAACCAGTTGTGTGACGTGTGCTTGTGGAGACATAAGCTGAAAAACAATCCTTTACAGTCATACTGCATATGACCTGAGATTAGGAATACAATGCAGAGTTGAAACGGCAAAGTACAGGGTAGGGTGGTGCTTTGGACTGGTGTTGAATAGCCCTACTGTACGACACTGAAAGCTCATTGTGACAGTTGTCACATAGGCCTTATGGGATAAGTAGCTTCAATCTGACATGCCGTGAAAGGAAAGGACACACGCGCACACACACACGCACACACACACGCGCACACACACACACGAACAGAAACTTCAATGTGTTGAGTGAAGTTTAACATTCAAGCATAATCTCTTTCGCTCTGACTTTTGGACACACACACACACACGCACACACATACACACAAACGCACAAACAGAATCTGCACTGGCCTGTTTTTGTCCTCAACCCTGTCATTTGATTGTTTTATCCATGATTGGCAGTTATGCAGGAGGCCGTTTGAAGTGACAGGATGTTTCCGCTGGGCCAATTCTGCATCATTCATCAAGAGAGTCAATGCCATTATTTCATCGCAAAAAAACCCCACCTAGTTCCCAGAACAAAAAAATGGTTTAAGGTATTTTTTTTTTTTTTTGCTAATTCAGGCATCTGATAGCTGTGATACCTCGTACCTTTCACCAGATCGCCTCCTCCCAGTGCAAACGTAAAAGATCTCCTCATTCTTGTCTCTCCATTGTGTGAGATTAAAAAAAAAAAAAAAAAAAAAAAAAAAAAAAAAAACACTCTCTAAACAATTTACGTTATTCTCACAGTCCGCAGGTTGGTGGCAGGTCCTGAGGCGTTGACGGACGGTTTACGCGGGGGTTTTCTGTGTAACCATGACGATGGCCCTGAGCCGAGTTGCTTTATTCGATGTGTGTTTCTAAATTCTAAAAAAAAAAAAAAAACCCTTCGGGCAAGTTATGTTTTGCTAAAAAATACACTTACCACTGGTCACCTTCAAACGCAAACCTGCCTATTGACAGTAAAACACGGCCTACGTACCCTTTGTCCCCCTAAAGCGGCGGACATGAAACGCCGTCTTTTACCTATAAACAGAAGAGTGACTGAAATGTGTTTTGTAAGCGTCTTCTTGCGCAGTTGAAAGAAAAGGTAATTAGTGCTTCATTTGCTCTGTTCTGCTTTCAGCAAATATAGAAACACCCAACGCTATTCCTGCAGGTCCGC
Organism: Chanos chanos; assembly: GCF_902362185.1. Lineage (NCBI taxonomy): Eukaryota > Metazoa > Chordata > Actinopteri > Gonorynchiformes > Chanidae > Chanos > Chanos chanos. The sequence goes on from NC_044510.1 coordinate 11,790,420, forward strand.
AGTTCCGCACATCATATGCCTCTTCTTACTCTAGCACAACTCCTGTTGGTTAATGGGCCTACTGAGCTGATTAGAGCAGGGCAGAGACAAACATTAAATAGATAGTGTTACAGGGCCTCCAGGAACAGGACTGAGGAAACAAAGCCATCAGGAACAAAGCAAGTCAACAGGCTAGTGTTAGAGTCTGTATATAGGCCTTTTCAGTCAAGTTTATATGAGCGTATGATAATACCAAAGAGAAGAGCATATGGAGCAAAATGACCAATGTAACGTCAAAACACTCGAATAAGGAGATGGGTAACACACGAACACACGTTCGTGTGGTTTATCGTTTCTGGATTTCTTCGTTTTATCACGTAACGTGTTTGGGGCTTAAGCACTCCGTGTGAAAATCGGCCATTTCACTTAAGCTTTTGTTGTATTGTTTCTCCTCTGACATCAATGTTCTCTCTTTTCTTTTTTTTTTTTTTACTATGCTGTCATAATCCTTGCTTTGTGACACAGGCCCCCGGGATTAAAAAACGAACAACCGTAAAGCGATAGTCATCTATTCAAAACCTGTACATTTGTACCTAGCTTTTAAATGTGTCCCGAAATGACTCCGTGGTGACCTCGCAGTGGATCTTACTTCCCCTTTGCATTTTGCAAATGGGTCCATGTGGACCATTAGATTTTGTCTTTTCTCTTTTCTGGAAAATGTTCTCATTAACGGCCCAAATTCTTCAGCTTACCGTCCAGTGGACCTTGGACAGAGCTATAAGTGCACGGTGAATGTAAACAGAGATTTATCGGTTGAGCTTCGTGATATACTGTCCCATACTGCAGAGACAAGAAGAAACTAATTGGTTACTCGAAGATACCGTGCAGCAAATTGAGTTAACAGGTGTGGCCGGATGGAGGCTGTTTTCCTGAGTTACGGAAGGTATGGTGAAAAGTTTAGACACGCAAATACAGCTACGTTTGTCGGCATTGCTAAAGAACGCCATCTCCTGGTTTAGCGGACCCAATAATAGTTTGGTTTAACAGTAGCTTTTGTGAACCTACATTTGCTCAACAAAACAAGATATTGTGTCGATGCCATAAAGAGCACATTTTTAACGCAGAAATGAGGCAATAGGGAATTTTCTTATCTTAAATTACCACATTTAAGACTGTCAGAATTGAAAAGAGTGGAGAATTAGACTCACTATGCATTGTTTGAATATGATATCTGATCCACTAGAAATGAGAGGACACCCATTTGAGGGGTTGTCTCATGTGTGGGAAGTGGTTTCCACTGTGATTTATCTTGTATTCTTCCATCTCAAGTGTCGAGTGAGTGGATACCAAACCGACTTCATGCTACTATCTTCTGCTAAGACAAAAAAACAAAAAATCAAAAAATTACAAAATGAGGGTTGTTAAAAAAATTCTCGGTTCCCTTCCCTCTCTCTCTCGCTCTCTCTCTCTCTCTCTCTCTCACTCTCTCTTTCTCTCTCTTTTATTGTCCCCTCAGTTTTGATTCTAAACTACAGCGTTGGGGATCCACAAGTCGGAACATTTTTGCTGTAGCCAAGCTTTGGTAGTGGATCTGATTCAACTTGTCTTTTCATTACCGAACTCTTGGCTTCTTCCGTCAGATCTGCTGTGGCTGATGTGAGGCATTTACTAAACCGTGAGGTCGAGCGTGTCCCGGAACGGGAGCTGAAAGGCAAAGAACTACAGAACTACAGAACTGCTACAAACACTGTGCTTTTAACGCCTCCTAGTGTCCAAAGAATTTAGTGAATATAGTAAAAATTCACTATGAATCCAAATTTTGCATGGGTATGAATAATTTTGGGCTTAACTACATATATATACATACATACATACATACATACATACATACATAAACGTACATATATATATGTACTCAGCCACATACGCACACACACTCTCTCACACACACATGCATTTATATATATATATATATATATATATACACACACATATACACATATATATATTACCATGGTGCAGGACTCCCTGCCCCCTTCCTCCAGGATCTTCTTTCTTATATAACATGTTTCTGACTCTTCCTGGAAGTCTGACACTGAAGCTGATAACCAATAGGACAGACGGGGTCATTAGACCCTGCTGACACCGTCACGTCCATCAAGAGGCCTTTAATTTGCAGAATGGACCTTTGCACCATTTGATTTCAGAGAGCCTCTGCTTGTCTGGCCATCAGCAGTCTCTAGCTCTCTTACATCACTTCACATCACGCATTGCTCTGTTGCCTGCCAGTTGCTGTCGGAATTAAATGGGAAAAAAATTGTTACCATTATGCTGTGTCGCGACAAGCGCTTCAAGTACCTTCAGGGTATAATGAAACTGTACACCCCACTCTGATCAACATCATCCAGATGGAGGATTTTCCCTTCCATTTCCACAGATGAGCCACGGCGTGCTACCGTTTCTATAGCGACGGTGAAAACAAAACAAATAAACAAACGACAACTAAAAGGCAAAATCAACTTTTTCCCCAACCTTGTTCAACAATTCCCATTTCTCATTAACTGCTGCTCTCTGTTTGTTAGCTGTTTATGGAGAGGGGAGCAGTAGAGGATGTGAATATAATTTTCATATCTTCGTTTCACTTGCAAGAAGATACTCAGAAATAGCTGTCTGAGTTTCAAAGTTAATGAGTCTACAGTAAAAATAAACACCAAAAAACAAACAAAAAAACCAAAAACAAAAACACAAGTTCAAACTGATATAAGCTACAAGGCATCTCTAAATATACTTTTCTCATTCTGAGTGAGTTTCTGCTCTAATTACCTGAAATGTTATGCGTCATTTTGTTTTGAGTTTCAGAACATTTCCCTCTCACTTTTACTTTAATCTTTGTGATTTACTGGAGGTTCATCTTTAATCTACGAAATGATCTAATGATTTTTATTTCTGTTCTTAAGATCTGAATACAGCATGTTCCTACAGACATTCTAAACTGATGGACTCATATCGGTACCAAACGACTCATTCCTCACTACTTCTTACCAAGAAGCTTAAAAGAGCTGATTTCAGAATGTCAGGTATTTTTATACCAGCCAAACCACGTGCTCTCTGAGTTGATTAAAAATGAGACACATTATTGGAGAGTCATTGTGTTTGTCATTTACAGAAAATGAGCCAGGGCTGTTATCCCATTACCATGATACATTTCCTGTGGTTGCACAATTTTCATTTTTAGTTGTTTTAAAATCTGCCTCCAGTATGCCAAAAAAAAAAAAAAAAGTCCTACTAGTGTTTTACATTTTAGAAGCGTAGCCATCTTGAAGTTTGTGATCAAGGTGTGGAAAAATGGGAGGGGCCAATGAAGAGAGTAAGGCGGAGCATCCTTGTAGCCACGGAAACCTGTAAATTTGCCCACCAAATTAAAATGAATTACGTCCCCCATTCAGAACAATGCACTCACTATCAACATCCTGACCAAGCGAGAAAACCTTGTGTGGAATCTTATCTCCTCAGATAAGGTTCTCATATCAGCATAGTCAAGCCAAATTTTTTCCCATCTTCCTGTAAATATTTTACCATTGTGGTCACTCTATGACTAGTTGTCTGGAAATTAGGGACCAGCGAAATCTGTCAGAGCTATAAATTCATCAGTGAATTTAGTTCTGGTGTATATTATCTTTCTGCTGAAAGGTCTATGAGGTGAACGGGGTAAAAGAAGACTGTATGAAAATATAGTTGTCCTCAGTGGTAAACGTCCTTAATAATTGGCTGTAGCTAATGCATATCTAGGCTGGAATATTTGCTCATATTGATTTTGTATTTTGATCAGTGGCACAATGTTCAGCCTGGTCATTTTACACAGTGTTTAAAAGATAAAGGAGTGTCTGAGGAGCATAATGAATAAATCTCTGAAAGGTTACTATGACAGTTCTAACCTATGTTACAACAAAAGCTAATGTTATAGCTTCTTATGGTTTGTGTAACTTAGCTTAGACTAAAGAATATGTTTTGTAGAATAATGTAAGAACCAGTCGTGAAGAATTATCTTGTCAAAATTTGCTTTTTGTTCACATTTACCAGCAGTTCGAATTCGACGGTTAAATCGTCCTCAGCTTCATTCACTGGGTTATCACGGTGACCTGTTCAAATAATACAACGCATCTCAAAAAAGGCATCCCGGATTACCCCCTGCCTGAACTGAACCGGGTGTCCTTAAATCTGTCAACCAAACTCGTCTTTCATTATATGTACTCGCTCTTCACTCTGAGTTTGATTTGTCAAAAAAAAAGAAGAAAGCAAAGAAAAGAAGCAGAGTGTCTCTGGTGTTTGATACAATGCCTCGACCGACTGTCTGTGATCTTTGCTTAACTTTCCGCTAATTGCTAATCTGTAAATGTAGCATCCATTGAAGACTTCACAAAATGTGTCTGAACAAACCTCATTTAAATGGTACAAACATGAATAGCCGGAGGCTAGCGCTGTTCAGCTGCTAGACCTCCAAATCCCACAGTACAACCTGTTAGTCTCTAAAGTAGTTTGTCAGCGTAAGCTGAAACATGACTGGCCTGATGGTTCTTCGTTGCTAGTGGAAGATGGAGTGGTGTTATAAAAGATGGCATTACTCATTAAAATATGACAAACACGCACAGTTTCCTTTGGTTTAAATTAAATTAGTTCAAGTTCAAGTGCAGTTATTGCCATATACTTAAACTGGTGGAACTTATTCCCTTGTATATCGGGGCCATAGCACCATACACATACTAAGTAGTACATATACTCTATCACTGGCAATACTCATAATACAGGCAACAGGAAATCTACATAAGACAAGACAGAATAATATTAGGCTGAGGTGCAATGTGGTGTTGCATTGGTGCAGGTGTACGGATGAGGTTGCAGTCTGGTACTGGAATCTAGTTACAGGTTACAGTTCAACTTGAGTTTGACTTGGAGGAACAGGCTGCAGTTTAACTTGTCTCTTCCACCCTGTAATGACCTGTAGCGCCCCCCAGAGGGCAGTAGTTAGAAGGCATGGTTTGCTGGATCAGACATGTCCCTGCTGATTCTCTTCACTCGACTGATGGCGCAATTTGCGTAGATGGAGTTCTGAGACGGCTGGTTCAATATTATATTTTTGGTTGTTTTGGCAATGACTGTCCAGTTTTTTTTTGTTTTTTTTTTATTGTTTGCCTTGATGTGCTCCAATACCAGATGGTGATGGACAGGGTGAGAACGCTTTCAGTGATGGCTGCATATAATTGGACAGGAACATACTGTTTGAGCCAACGTTTTTTTAGGCTGTCTTAGCGGGAATACTCTGTGCTGTGCTGTGTTTTTTCAGCATGTGGTTGCAGTTGGTGTCCCGTTGGAGGTCACTGCTGATGGGGGTGTTGAGGAATTTAAAGGAACTGGTGATAGTGATGAGTTTGTACTTGCTGTGGATTCTTATCCTTAAATAAATCATGACTTCCTATCTGTTTGGGGGGGGGGGGGGGGGGGGGGGGGGGGGGGGGGGGGGGGGGGGGGGGGGGGGGGGGGGGGGGGGGGGTTGCATTCAGGACTAGATTGCTGTCTTTGCGCAATGGTTTGTTACTCTGTCGACCGCTTCACGATATGTTTCATCATCACTGCAAATCAAGCCAACATTTGCGTCATCAGCGTATTTCAGGATGTTTATGTTGTTTTTACGAGATTGTAAGACATTGGTATAGAGGGCAGAGGTGAGAGGACACATGTCTGTGGCGTTACCCACGCTGAGGGCGAGAAGTCGAGATGTTGAGATGTCGCCAACTTTCACAGTTTGTGTCCAGTATGGTGTAGAACATGTAACATAAACTTTGCGTAGATCTTTATTACAACATAAGAAATACAATCTGATCTCTTATGGTTGTCAACAAAGCTACCAGAGCTGTAATAGATCATTTAATAATACAGATCCAAGACGAAGAGACATATATAGCCAAGAAGAGCACTTTCCCCTTACACAAGGACCTGGATTTATACATTTCCCTCCATCTCTTTCTATACACTATTATTTCACTTTCTGAGCAAGTGTAAGTGTACATTTTCAAATGTGTATGAGAGTGAGAGAGGGAGAGAGAAAGAGAGAGAGAGAGAGAGAGAGAGAGAGAAACCACTTCCACATCTTTTCAAAGGTTCTGAATTTTACCCGTAAATGTTCTTCCGAGTGTCTCACCGAAGAATTGTGAAAGGTGCCAGAGAGAGAGAGAGACAGTGAGAGAGAGAGAGAGAGAGAGAGAGAGAGAGGAGGGGGTGGAGTGGGGTTTTTTTTACATCTGTATTCTAGGTACTTTCTGTCTTCTTGAAGTCAAAACTGATTCTTTGAGTGAGGAGGTGAGCAGAGAAGAGAGAGAGAGAAGAAGCAGTTCTGTGGGTGGTGGCCATGGAGGGAGTTTATGGTACGGTGTGATTTAGCCTTTTTTGTAGAAGAGACCGACCAGTTCTCATCCCGACGGATAATTACCCTGTTGTGATTACTATTCTGGGCAGAACTGTCGGCCTTATGTTAATTTAATAGGATAAGTCAATCACCTAGCTTGAATTTAAATTGTTAAAAGGGACATAAATTCCATAGGTACAGTATACCACATGTACTTGAAGGATCTTATGTAATCTGGGATCTATTTGTACTTAATTGTTTTAAACTCAAGAAATAACAATTTTATAGATTGTATTTGTATGACCGTAATTTCAGTTTGACTCACTCCGGTCATTGTTTTAAAGTAATTTTAGATTCATTGGCAAAGAGAAGAGACTGGAAAGCAGAGAGTGTGCATACGCAACACATAAGTTAATACACGTGTGTGTCCTTGAAAACTTCAGTTCACCTAATAAACCTAAAGGAATTTGAGAAATTGGTGGCACTGGAATGCATTCAAATTTAAGTGTCAGGCACTCAACTTAATCATACTGACTGCAGTGCACACAACTCAGTTAGGCAATGAGATTTAAGGGGGGGGGTGCATTTTACAGTCAGGGAGTTCTTGGACCTGGTGTGGAGAAAAGGGCAGTCACCATATCCTCATTCTGAGTGGGAGGATGATGATGTTTCTGATAGCACACAAGGCTCGCTTTTGTTGAAAATGTTATGAATGTTATGAATTCTATGTTATGATATTCTCTAGATGAACTGTCTTTGAATTGTCTTTTTTTATTTTTCAGGACTAGTTACTATTTTGTTCAAATTTTCTCATGAAAAGGCGTTACCATTACAATATTGTTTCATTTCTTTGCATGGAAATAGTCACGGTTTAAATGAATTACCAGTATGTCAATAATTATTTACTATTTTTACAGAGCAAGTGTAACACAACTGCATTTTTTCCCCAAATGCATTTCACACAGTTAAAAACTGAAGTGTTTATGAAACATTTTGCATTTTTCACATTTTATGGATCTTAATTTATCAATTGTGGTTAATTAGCTGTAATGTAAAAATGTCAATATTGCTGACTCGGAAACTGCTTTGGAATAATCGTTTACTGAGTTGTTTAGGGGAAAAGGTCTGGATGGGCCTGTTGGTGACAGAGAGCTGAATTACATTAACATTTCATTAACAACCTGTTATTTTAAAAGCTATTTACGAAAAGTTTTATATATATAATAAAAAGTGTAAAAAAAAAAAATTGAACAGTAAGTACTAACATTTCAGTAAGTACTGACATTTCAATGGACAGCAGTTTAAATGGATTTCAACAGTTGAATCGCAATAAGTATTTAAAAATAAATAAATAAAAAAGACTCAGCTGAAAATAAGCGTCTGGAAGTGCAACTGAGTCCAGTATCACCACACTCTATGTCAGAAGAGATGGAGTAAGAGACCTCCAGCAGCCAGTCTGGTTTTCTTTGATACTCTTGGGCTTTGGCCATCTTAAGGCTCAATTTTTACCCACCACACTGTCCTGAACGAACCCTTCTTTTAGTACCTTGGCTTTTTAAATTAATTGGGACTATTCTATATGACTCTTGTTTTGTTTGTTTTTTACTATCAGGAGTAGTTCTTCCCATGACATGGCTACACTGAAAACACAATCAACTAGTAGGTGGGACTTCAGTTTACAATAGTACTGATTTGAAACAGACAGACCATAACTGTATGTCAAGTTATTTTCAAGTCAAGAACTGCAAATCCAGATTTGACCAGTTTGAGTAAATCATTACTGGTCAATTACCTGACCAATACCAATCTTTAAGCCTAATTTACTAAATATTTAGTCTAGTGATACAGTAGAGTGCCAAGTGATTATTGTTTACTGTAGTGTATGGCTTGGCTTCTATGTAAATACCCTACGTGTTTACAGTTCCATGATATTCTAATAGCTTAAGTTACAGTGGACAGTTAATGTTGGAATGTTTTCAGTTTATCATCAGCACAGCCACTTGTGGATCAGAACACTACAACGTGGTCTTTACGGCTTATTTCTAATTGTTTGAGAGAGTCCAAACTGACTCGGTGCCTAAGCCTAATAAACAATTTCCAGTAATATTGCGCAACGTGATAGGTAGGGTGTATGTATATAGGGTGTGCGTCAACGTGACGTGTACGTGTTGGTTTCGGGGAGGAGCTATAAAGAGGTGTTTTCTACTCTTCGGAGCCAGCTATCGCCATTTTGTAACACAGGCTTATACGCCCGAAAGAGAGCTGCTGAAAAGAATTCTGACCCTCATCGAATCCTACCGAGGAAAACCGGCCGCTCGACAACCAGTTATCATCCGAAAGGAAGGAGAATCGTATCGTATGTCCGCTATCCAGAACCTCCAAACTTTTGGTAAGAATTTTTCAAAGTCAACTCAACAACTGGGGTGGGGGAAGGGCACACTGTCGAATATGGCAGCGGTGGTGACCGACTATGACTTGCGATTCTTGATTTACGGAGTTCCTCGTCTAGTTTATTGCTGAATTAGGCGATGCCTGTATTTAAGGAGAACAGTATATTACAATTTTAGAGGCCGTTGGCGTACTATTGGTACCATCGTCATCATCGGAAACTGCCGTTAGTTGGTTCGCTAGCGGATTATTAAGGCCTTCGGCCTTTAGCGAGTGAACCCATGGGTTGGGAGCGTTGACCGCGCTGAAGACAAAGATTAGTTAGAATTAATGTTTGTTCTGCCGAAAGCCTAGTTGTCTACATGTATGAAGTTTAATACTCACAGTGTACTTAATCAGCAGTATATGACCTGTTTTTTACTGGACTCGCTGGAAACTTCCAGGAAGCTATAAATGTTAGCATATTTGGCCTGGTATCAGTATGCGGCCGTAGCTACAGAATAACGTTTTATATTTAGCTTTTGCGCAATCACTGCGAAATGCCTTTCCCAGAATAGACTAGGACAAGAGACGACATAAATTTCTGAAGACTATAAATCGGTTGTGATTTATAACTGCGGCAGATAAGCGTGCTGTTGCTCGGTCAGTGTAGCTTGTTGGCTAACGTCGGAATGCGTTCACAGAATTAAAATGCTGCCAACAGATCAACAGCCATTTTGTTTTCTCCGTCGCCTAATGGCCTTGCTATCAAGGTCTCTAGCACAGTGTTTTAATGGTATTTGCACGTAACTTTTCGGTAAGCTTTGATCTAGTTGTTGGTAGTTCTGTGCGTGAGCGAAATTTTAATCATGATGAGTTCATCTGTATTTTATTGGAATGACGATCATTTTATTCCAGAGAGGACTTTTTTTTTCCTCCTCACGTGTTGTTTCTTTTACGTTCACGTGAGCTGCCTTAACCACTTCGCTTCCTGGCTCAAACCTACGTTTTGTTCCTAACGTTTCTTTGTCCCCCCCCCCCCCATCTCTTCCCATTCAGACCCCTTTGCTGATGCAACTAAGGGTGATGATCGGCTCCCAGCAGGGACTGAGGACTACATCCACATAAGAATCCAGCAGCGTAACGGCAGAAAGACTCTGACCACGGTTCAGGGCATAGCCGAAGACTATGACAAGAAGAAGCTAGTCAAAGCCTTCAAGAAGGTAGTTTGGCTTGAAAGGCATTTGTACTGTTAGGTTTTCCTCTCTTTTTTTCCCCTCATTGTTTGAAAGTGATGTACTTTGTGGTAACACCTATTTTGATATCTTGTAGAAATTTGCTTGCAATGGGACTGTGATTGAGCACCCAGAGTATGGTGAGGTGATTCAGCTGCAGGGTGACCAGCGCAAGAATATTTGCCAGTTTTTGACTGAGGTACGTTAAGCATGCTTCGCAGCATCCGTCCAGCCGCTATGACTACGTCAGTTGGTGTTTTTCCCAAGTTAATCATGTCATCTGAGGGGCCTGATCGTTAAAACGTGTATCTGTATACAACCCCTGCCGCCCGAGAGCCGTCTTTGTGCTAACCAGTTCCTCCTCTCTCCCCCTCCCCCCTCTCCTCCAATAGATTCAGCTGGCGAAAGAGGAGCAGCTCAAGGTCCACGGTTTCTAGAAGCTGCCGCAACCTTCCCCCCCACCCCACCCTGACTCCGACATTTAACCCTCGTGCTGCGGCACTCGCAGCCTCATCCGTAACAGATGATGATGATGATAATGATTACCTCTGAATTGAGACTCTTTACTTTCAGTTTGGCCTCCTTATCAAAGGGGCCAGTCCAATGCAAACATGGACAGACAGCAACACAATTGATGTGGGATGTGTGGTGATTTTTTTTTTTTTTTTTAAATTTTTTTTCTCTCCCTCTTCACCCATCCTTTTTTTTTTTTTTAGTTGATTTTGTGCTGTCTTAAGGACACAGCTCCATGTAACTTTCTGTGTACAACATGTTTCAATAAAACCCTCAAACGCTACCTTTTTTTTTTTTTGCACTTGAAACAAATGGTCGGTTTTGAGGGTGGGTTGGTCAAGAGCTGGGTTGCCAGATTATTATTATTTTTTTTTTTTTCTTATTTTTTTCTTAAAGATTCCCCCCCCCCCGAAGGTGAACATGCATTTCAGTTGTGGGTGATGTGGGTTTAACCCGCTCCAGGGTTACGTTGGCGTGCCGTTTACGCTAAAACCGCGGCAAACCCCGTCTCGGCTTCTGTATATGCTTCAACTTCCTGTTCACCCCCCCCCCCCCCCCCCCCCCCCCCCCCCCCACTCCACCCCTTCTCTTTTTTAACTATATGCATAATTTTCTAAACTTGTAATATCATATTGTTTGACTGGAATAAACAAATTATCCCATAATTTGCGCGGTGGTCAAGATAAGTGGTATTTTTATTTGGATAGTTGTGCTGTTTTGAGTCATTTTTATATTTCTGCAACTGGAGGAGGATGTGTGTGTGTGTGTGTGTGTGTGTGTGTGAGCCATTTTTCAGTCACAGATTACCCCTTCAATAAATATAATAGGAGAGAACAGTTAAGGTTTTTTTTTTTTTTTTTTAGTTTTAAAGTGATGCACAGAGAGCATTCTGTCTTTAAACGCATATATATATTATAAAAATACTGTGTGTTCCTTTTCTGTTCAGTATGTTAATTCACCCACGCATGCTTATGGCCTCCTGTGTGCAGGCGTAGCGTCAAATAAATAAACAGCTGGTGTAGGAAGGTGACACGGTACAAAGTCTACCCTGTATGGGTTTCATTCCTCTGAAGCCGGTCATTCTAGTATAGCCAGATGTTTGATGGGATATGTCAGTATGGTTACTGACAAAAACAACAGAAAACTGGATGGCAATGAAGAAGAAAGTAGGTACTTGTGTTCACACAATACTTGTAAATTCAAGTTAGTACGAAGAAGCAGTAACGTAGAAATGAATAATATGATATGAAGCGTAATAAATGAGTTCAGCAGGCCAGTAAAATTAAATATGTATTTATCTGAAAATCTTTTGCATAACATTTTTACTGGTGTCATGTTTTAAAGCGTAGCTGTTACGCCTGCCTGAAATCACACGCGTAATTAAGCTGTCAATCAAAGTGGATGTGATTAGAATATTCATTTACCTGTTGCAATGGCTGTACGCTCAAGGCGGCCACACAAAAAGCATGTTCTAAACAGACATTACACACAAACAAATATTAAAACCTGCTGGGGGTCTTTATGTGTGTGGGCTAACATAGACCGCATGAAAATCATACCCTATTTAAAACATGATTCACAAAACAGTGGGGCATAAGTTCACAATTCTCTCCTGAATCCAGTTAGTTTTTGGGTGGAAAAAAAAAAGACATTTTAAGTAATAAAACTCGTTACATCAAGAGTTAACATTCTGTTTTTCAGGTCTGTTTTGAGAATATCTGTTCACAGAAAGCCTTTTAAGACTGTGAATGCAAAACCTTCCAAAAATAAGCGCAGATAAATCCCCCCCCCCCCCCGCCCCCCCACTACTTGGCTTTGGTGATATGACTATGCTCTGCTAAACGTATTATGGCTGTACAGTAAAATTCAGGACAACAGAAAAGGTTTAATTGTCACTCCGGCTTCCCACTTTGCAACACAACTGATATTTTAATTCCGTCTCATTCTTCTAAGTTCCTTAAGGTGTCTTGTCACGTGTTCGAATCAGAAAACCTCTATTAAAAGCAAAATGGTTTGCGTCACTTTAGCTGTTTGGAGGTGGTAAATAAATAAATAAGCAAGCAAATTAAATGAAAACGTACAAGAAAGTCTACAGGGACAGGGACTGTCCGCACATAAGTAGCAAATAACGTCAATTACATGTTCCATTAACTCCTGTTTCCAATCACCAATCATGAATATTTCAGACTATTACTGTGGTGAGTGTGTGCTGCCTCTCTCTCTCTCTCTCTCTTGCCCCCTTTACATGGTGGTCTAGGCATTTGGGTGATTTAGTCAGCTGTCGACAGTGCACAGATTTGGGGGTGGGGTTGGGGGTGGGGTGTAGGGTGCAGCTGTCATCCTGTAGACTTTTGGGTAGGGGGAGCACTAGGACAGTAACAGGGTTTTTTGGCGGCCTTTAGCTTTTTTTTTTGCTTTTTTTTTTTTACTAGGCCTCTTTGTTTCCTTTATTTAAAAAACGAATATTGGAGGGAAATGGCTAAAATGGTTTGTAATCTTCTGGGCTATGTTAACAGGGTTAGTCTTGTAAAATACTGTATGTGTTTATGATTACTTAACAATAATAAAAACAGAAAGAAAAGAAACATTCCAATATTGTTTGGGAGAAACACAGATCTGCTGTTATTAGGGGAATATTTTTTTTTTACCTGCTTTGAGATTCAGCTTTACTTGATTGCCCCAAGGATTGTCGATGTGTGTGTGTGTGTGCACGTGCGTGCGCGCGCGCGCGAGAGAGAGAGAGAGTCCTGAAATATACACTTTAGGCAAAATGTAGTTGGTTTCAGGGAAGGTGACACACTGCAAGCTGAGTTTGCCCTGGGGCCAAAGTCTGTTCAACAACCAAAATATCTGAACTTAGTCGGCCGGCAAAGTTTCAGAGCACCACAAGTTTCCATTCCAAGGGAGATTAGTCAGAAACAGTATTTTTCATAGTTATCTACACCGCTCTCCTCTTCCAAAACCCAGGGCAGGGTCACAATACATGTGCAAATGTTGAAATGCTGGTGAGTGTTACTGCTAAGACTTGATCCTAACCCAACAAACACAACTCATTTCAATTTTATTTTTCAGCACAGTCATTTTTATAAAGCGCAATTATTAAAAAAAAAAAAAAAAAAACCAAAAAAAACCCCAAACAAAACAAAAAAAACTTTTCCAATCATTTCGTCTCCTTTTGCCAGACACCTATAATGCCCCCTAGTGTTACCCTGGCTAATCAGCACTTTGTTTGTCCCAGTTGCTTTGAATTCATGCATGGAACGAGGTGGAGTTTTATCGCTGTGTGACAGCACAAAGACACTCGTTTTGCTTTTCGTTTCAGTGAATTATATCAATGAGAGGACGGTCTGACCGAGTAGGCCATCCATCAAAGTGTGATACTCTTCCTAAGAGGTAGTAGGCGATATACAGTAGGCGATTTGTTATTTTTTAACGGGGGGGATGGCCCAATGGTAACTGACACTACTCCATAGAGTAGATTGGGGGATGGCAGGTTAACAGACGGGATACATTTAGGTCATTTTGCTAGCAAGGGGGGTGGCATCCAACTCATCCCCCTACAAATCGCCTACTGGTTATATGGTTATTGTCACTCTACTAACTAGCCGGTTATCCGGTGAGGTTAATTTTCTTATTGCCAGATCATAGGCGGTAAGCTAGTTATCGTCTTGTAACTTAATCTTAGCAAAAGAATGTCATAATTCCTTATGCGCACGGTTTTAAGGCGAGCTCCGAGAAACCCCTTAAGCGTAGTGTTCTCTTAGTGCTACATCCATAATAATAAGGATATGACATTAACGGGTAACGGTCACATGCCTGGGGTGAGAACAGGAGGCTACCATGTTCTCGTCTTTTCGGTTTGCTTAAAGAACCAGTGTATTATGGCATTTTTTCCCCCTGCTGGCCGAAAAAAAGAGTAATTGGCTAAAGACGCGATAAGCCGCCTGATATTTAAATGTCAGTGAAGGAGCGCGCTCTCTTTGGAAGCGGAACGTCAAAATATGTGCAGAAGCATCCCCAAGTGTTTTTTTGTTGTTGTTTTTTTTTTAGATTTTTCTTTCACAACATTTTTTTTTTAGTCTTTGCTACTAATTACCATCTATTCTTCTTTGTTGTATATACAATGGTCAGTTTTTTCTTCTAATGAATGTAGAGATATTAATTTTAAAAAATGCCATGTAAAGATACGTTTACTAAGTGTAATTTGTGATGCTTTGTTATTTACGCCTATGTATTATCAGTTAAAAGCTGTTAAATCTATCAAGTAGCCTACATTGTTCTGAAAGTCATTGGGGAGAGAGGGAGAGAGAGAGAGAGAGAGAGAGTACTCTTTGAAATAATCATTCCTTCAAAAGATGAGAAGATGCCAAACACTATCCATGTGCTGGCTTTGCTAGTTTTTCCAAAAAGACAAACAAACAAACAAACAAACAAAAAGCTAAGACTGTGAGAAACTAGAAACATGTTGGACCACAACAAGAGCTTAAAGTTTGATTGCTTTCATGCGGTGCCCTGTTTTTTGGGGGGGGGGGGGGGTTGCCGTTGCAAAACTTTGTCGCATTCTTCCTTTTCTCTAGGAGACCACTGGCAACTGTCTGTGTAATCTTGTCATAATGCTCCAGCTCTCTCTCTCTCTCTCTCTCTACGCTGGAGAGAACTTGAACCGTAGCCCAATCACCAGCTCCTTTTTAAATTTTTCCAAACATCACCAAGGAAAAAAAAAAGCCTCTTACTACCATGGCAACAAGGAGCACGGGGTTTAGGGATGTGCTTGAGATGGGGGGGGCAGGGGGCAGGGGGGTCATGGGGGGGAGGGGGCTTTTGTTACTACGTGGCCACGGGCACCTTTGAATAGAGGCATCGCTCAAAACATGCAAATGTTTTTCAACTTGTTTTGTGGCTCGCTCTGTGCCTCAGACCAAAACAGTGCTCAATGCACCATCTGTCCCGTCTGCGCTGTTTCAAACCATTTCTTCTCATTTTAGTGTCAGGGTTATGTCAGTAGATGGTAATAGTTTAATAATTATTAACAAACTAATATGCGTGACATGAGTGGTCTTATCAAATGTATAGACAAACCAAGTATAGTGTGTGTGTGTGTGTGAGAGAGAGAGAGAGAGAGAGTGAGAGAGAGTGTCCTTTTTCTTGCCAGAAATATTCCTTTCTGTGCCTCCAGAAAAACTGACATACTATTGCAGACAAGTTCAGACAAGGTCCATATGTAACAACTCTCACAGCTACTTCTGAATTCTCATGGGTGCCCATTAAGACCAACTCTTTCACTCTCTCTCTCTCTCTCTCTCTCTCTCTCACACACACACACACACAGAGACACACTAAGCAGTGACAGTTACACTTCACCACACTGACTCAGTACATTTTGTGTCCCTTTTCCCCCTCAGATGATCGGAGCTGTACTTTTCAGGAGTGTTAGTAGTCAGCGCAGGTGAAAAGCGAACTGGAAAAAACAGAGCGGTATGGTATCGTCAGGTCTGTGTGTCTGGGGATAAGACATTTGTTTAATTGATTGGTTTTGGGATTTAAAGGTCTGTAAGATGTGGTTAGTTATAAAGTCTCATTAGACATACATACAACTCAAGCAAAACTTTTTTTTTTTCTCAGGCAAAAGTCTCTTTTCTTCAGAGACTAGGTGAGATTTGTAACTTACTATCAACCTTAGTCTTAGCCTAAATAAGAGTTATTGCAACTCTCACTATCAGTGCAGATTGTTCTAGATCTATTCATGCATATTTGTGGCCTTGCGGTGGTGATGTAGTAATCTGGCCTTGGACTTTGACGTATAAACTTCTCCATAATTGCTGAATGTTAATTAACAAACATGAGTGCCCCTCCCCAACACACACACACACACACACACACAGACAGAGTCCAAAGCTGACCTTCATTTTGTTTGTAATTTCCCTGTCAGATTCCTCCCTGTAGCCCCAAATGTTTACAGTCTAGTAGAAGGCAGCGACCGACCGTCAGTAGTTGAATTTTACAGCAAAACATTTGGGGTAACGGTAGTCAAACCTCCACCTGAGTATCTAGAAGATTCTATCATTTTTGTAACTGCTCTGACTCAACTGCTTACTTGTCTTCAGTACGGCAGTGCCACATAAGACCTTGACTAAATGTACCGAGCTGGTAATAATAAGGTTGGAATAAAATCCGTCAGGAGTGGATACACCAGTGGGGAGGATCGGCCGCTATTGATTGGGGACCAAGATCACCTCGGTTTTTTGGCACAAACAAAGCTTTTCACGCAATACCAGAATAATAACTGGCCCATCATTTCCAGCGTTCTCTTAACAGGACTGACAAAATCAGCATTACTTTGAGTCCAAGATAAAAGTCACATTTCTTAGTTTGTTCTGTTTTGTGATTACGCCGCTTTTTGAGGGGGGATTAAAATGTTACGATTAAAATTAAAATCTCTCTCCAGCTCGTCGTGAGTTTGACTCTCTGAGGCTCTGAGGCCCGAAAGTAAAAAAAAAAAAAAAAACGTAGACGGGAAGTAACCGCGACTCCGTCACAAGAGAGGGGACTGAGGTTACGTTCAGGTGTCCGCTGATGAAGTTTATTTTATTATTTTCACGACGATTTCTTGTTTCCTTTCTCTTTGAAGTGCAATGTTTAAATGCCTTGGTGGAGAGCCCTAGGAGAGTTTGCTGTCGGTGACAGCGTTTATAGAGTTTTACATATCGGGGACTGTTAAAACTAAACTGGGTCGCATTGTACATTGAAGTAAACAGCACAAAAAAAAAACCCCAACACAACACCCTACACATGCATATACAGAAACATCAATAAATGAAAGAGTGCATTAAAAATATAGAGTAGTTAATGTGAAAGCTGAATGAAATATGATGTGAAATATAAAAGTTTCATTTGGAATTCATGTAATTTTTAAAAGTAGACGGGATCATTCGAAAGACATCTCCGCACAGAGAACTTGTGTCTGAACCTCCAGGCTTTGTTGCATGCTTAATTTCTTTCAGGGCTTGAAGAAAAAGCACCATACTCAGCCTAAGACTGGTTATGATGTCTGCTCAGCAGCAGTAATTGGTTATGTGTCGCTGATCAGTGTTGTATTTGCACATGGTGAACACGTTCGCCGTCGCGTCTGGCATCTGCCGCTCGCCTTTCACGACTGTTCAGTGAGACGCTCAGATGTACGTTTACGGCCAAAACTCGGGACCTTTGAAATTGAACAGAAATGCTCTCTCTCTCTCGCTCTCTCTCGCTCTCTCTCTCTCTCTCTCTCTCCTTCTCTCTCCCTCTCTCTCCCCTTCTCTCTTTCTCTTTCTGTCTCACCATGAATATCTTAGATATGTGAGTGTATCTCAATACAGGGAGTTTTTAACGTCACTTTTGTTTAGTCCTTTAAAAGCAGATATCTGGTGTGAGTAAACAAATATTACTGCATTACTTGTTATTTTGTACTCAGTGCGGTTAAACAGAGTTGCACCTGGCTTAAAGTTTAAGAGTAAAAACCATACCCATGACTCCAACCATTCAGAATATATATATATATATATCTCCTGTCTGCCTTTGAGTGTGAAACTTTTCACTCTCCACCTCTCCATCTCGTCCTTCTCAGCCGATTTTTTACATCCGGGGAAGGGGATTACGATATTAAACCACTCTAAGATGTCAGCCCAGAACTCTAAGCCAAAGTCACCTGAATTCTCTCTCCCATCTACCCCAGGACTAATCAGCTTCATCTTACAGATCTCTGAAGGCGACTATGTGAAAATGGGTTCCGAAACTGCTACCAGGAAATACTCTGCATTCATTTTTAGCCAGTTATCACTACTGTATCCAATATAACTAATGTATTGGTTGACCGATATATTTTTAACCAATATATTACTACTGTATCTTCTGGTGTGATGTAAGGTACTGAGGTAAGGTACTGTAAATATGATTTAAAAGACAGTTGATGTTAATGTATGTGTTGTTACTGAACATCCGAAATAATGCTTTAGTTAACATACACATTTTCAATATGATTTGTTATTCTATTTTACACTCAGTTCATATTATCTGAGTATTGCTATTTTATCTCAACTTATTCTTCTCACTCACTCATCTTAGCCGCTTATCTTAATCAGGGTCGCGGGGGGTGCTGGAGCCTATCCCAGCGCTCCCAGTGAAAGGCCTGGACAGGGTGTTTCCAGTCCATCACAGGGCAGACACACAGACAAATATTCATACCCGGGGGCAATTTAGCATATCCAATTCACCTAACCTGCATGTCTTTGGACTGTGGGAGGAAACCCACGCAGACACGGGCAGAACATGCAAACTCCACACAGAGAGGACCTTGGCAGCCCGGCCGGGAATCGAACCCGAGACCCCCTTGCTGTGAGGCGACAGCACTACAGCACGACATTATGTCTTGGGATGCGTTTGACCGTTTGACCGTTTGACCGTTCTCCCGTCGGATCGGACCTTTGGCACATCGGCAGCTTTTTGCTTTTTGCTTTTTTTTTATATCAGGGGCGAGACAGCAGTGGTTCCGGAAGGTTCCTACCCCCCCAGCGTGCATAGCTGACTCACCTAACCAATGTCCCGATGAATGTTCTGCACAGTAAAATCAGGTGTTTTATTGGATAAGAAACAGGTCCAGATTCTACAGGACTGTAACTCTCCAGGAGGAAGGTTGCTTTGGCGTGGGGCGTTTGATGTTTGTTTTTGTTTTTTTAACCTAACCTAAAAGCTTAACTTGATATGTGGCCTTTGCAGTCTGACGTTTAAATAAAAAAAGAAAGAAAGAAAGAAACCATTAAGCCACAGCGCGATGCTTTTCAGATGTTATTTTGAGGAGCGTTATGAAGTTGTGTTCATTGTTACTACAAGCTCTCCATTTATGAACATCATATTTCTTAGTTTCGCGTTCAACACAACTAATATTATGGACAAATCTCAAACACCAATATATGTTCATTTTCAGATGTCTAATGGGCCACTGACTCACTGTAAAAGGGCTAAATTAAACTCTAGACCGCGTCTTTATTATCTTAAATAACCCCCCCCCCCCCCCCCCCCCAAAACCCTTTCATTGTGCCAAGCTCACACATTAAAGTGCCACATCCACACACGAAAAAAATAATAATAAACCTTATGCAAGCATTATTTCTTCATATTCTTCCTTCCATGGGGTCTGTAACATTTATGCTTAGTTAATTTCCATCCGCTGGGATCAAATTTTAATTAAGGGAACTTCTCTCTTGGGATGACCCATTTAGGGTCTAGGACGATATGAAAATCGCGTGTGTGCTTGAAATCCTGTGCCGTTCTAAGGCCTAACGAGTTTATTTCTAAAACTAGAAAATGAATTATTCTTCTACCTGCATAATGAAATGGAAAAAAAAGAACATTTGCTTTCAATTTAGGACTCGAAGAAAGTGTGGTATATGGTAATTTGGCTAGATGCGTGTGTGTATGTGTGTTTGTGTGTGTGTGTGTGTGAGAGAGAGAGAGAGAGAGAGAGAGAGAGACTGTGTGTGTGTTTGCATGTGTTTGTGTGTGATTTTCTGCCTCTGTTCTTCTTTCTCTCCTTTGCTTCCACTCTCTTCTCTGACTGATTAACTCTCCTGTATGCTTGCCATTGGGATACTCAGTATTCTGTCATAGTCTAATGAATGCTCTGTCTTGAGAATGAACTCACAGTAGATTCAACTGCTTCTGCTTTGTCCTTCAGATGAACTCTTCCAATGACACATCATTCCCACACTGCAGACTCTCACTTAAGTAGAACACAGCCATCTCCTCTCTGTGCAACTATCTCAAACTCACACTAATGCTGGGTGCATGTGTGTGTGTGTGTATATATATGTGTGTGTGTGTAGTGTATGTGTATATATATATATATATACTTACATATATATATATACACATATATATATATATATACACACACACACCACACACACGTGTATATATATATATATATATATATATATATATATATATATATATATATATGTGTATATATATATATGTAAGTATATATATATATATATATACACATACACTACACACACGTGTGTATATATATATATAGACGTGAAGTTGGTCTCCGGGTGCCAGCGGTGGTGGCTGCCAACTGCTCCTAGCTCAGCTCATAGTGTGTGTGTGTGTTCACTGGTGTTAGGATGGGTGTGTGTGCTCACCGGTGTTAGGATGGGTGTGTGTGTTCACTGGTGTTAGGATGGGTGTGTGTGCTCACCGGTGTTAGGATGGGTTAAATGTAGAGGCTGCGTCTCACTGCTCAGTGTGTGTGTGACAAATAAATGACTTTATACTCCTACATTATATTGTATTTTATTAGTATTATTCTGTCTAATTTTTAAACAAGCGCATCGAATTTTCCCGTGCCTTAGTTCTCAGTTCCTCAGGCTTCTAAATCTACATGAGGGGCAAAATGGTGGTTCCTCTTCAAAGGAGGGACTTTTCTGCTCTACATTTTCGGTTCCTAACACGTTCACATTTGTGGGCAGAACTGCGGGAACTCTGAGAAGGGGATTCTGGCTCCTGTATCGGGACCAGGCAGATCAATCAAATGTTCCAGACGCCTCTTTGACCCAGTTCTGTTCCCGAGTCCAGTGCTCGTTTAATGTTTTCATCAATAATCAGTCACATTCTTTTTGCTGGCCTCTTTGGTGACCTGGATTTTGCTCGGAGATTCCAGAGGGGAAAAGTAGAAATGCCAAAAGTATTTCGTTGGTCACGTTTACGTATCTGTCTCGTGTGTTTATTTACACGATCTGTTTGTTGATTGTGTGTATGTCACTGTGACCCTGCGTGTTTTTTGCATCTTCGTGTTTTATGCGGCTGCCGTTGTTGTGGTTCAGCGTTGTTTACGTTCTACTGTGTCCTGATTGGTTGACGACCGCTGGTGCCGATTGAGATGCTCTTCCAGGGGGGTATTTCAGAAAGCAGGTTTAGTGAAAACTCAGAGTTAGTTAACTGAGAGAAAGTAGTAAACCTCCTAATAGAAGAGCCCTATGGCTTTGTTTTGCTAGGAGAATGAAGCCACAGGACTCTTCTATTAGGAGGTTTGCTACTTACTCTAAGTTAACTAACTCTGAGTTTTCACTAAACCTGCTTTCTGAAATACCCCCCAGGAATGGTCACTGCCAAAGAAGATTCATTTTGAAGATATTGTTCTGTACCGTTTCTTCCATTGCTGGTTTTCGATTTGCTATGTTTTGGATAAAACAAAGGCTCAGCTTCCACTAGAACTGTTATGTTATGTAACCTTAAAAAAAAATAAAAATAAACATGTGTTGTTTTGTTCCAGTAGGAGCTATTACTGCCGTGTAAACGTAACGATGGCAAATGGTTCATTTGTTGCCCCACAGTGTAATATACCTATGTACCTATGTGTATATTTCCCAAGTTGCCCTGATGGGTTTTATGGGAGAGCCCTCAGACTTTAATTGGCCCTCACAGATGACCTCTGTGAAAGGGACCTCGTTTGATTGGCTGGAATTGGTCTCCCTATCGCCATTTCTGACAGCATGCTAATGTTGAATAATAGATGGTGCTGGAACAAGAGCCAAACTGCATTTGAATCAATTATTCAGCTGCCCCCCCCCCCCCCCCCGTCTCTCTCTCTCTCTCTCTCTCTCTCTTCCTTCCGTCGTTCCTGCAGACACTATTACGACTGCCATTTATTTCTTTATTTCCCGTCACGATTGTCACTTGCGCGGAGGCAATAGAGAGCCGCTCCTGTGGAAAACATTTGAATATGAGCTCTCTTATCGAACTCTGCGGGAAGCCGTCATTATTTTCTCTCTGTCTCTCTCTCTCTTTCTCTCTCTCCCTGTTTCTCTTTCCCTGCCACCATTTCTCGCTCAGCCAACATTTTCCCATGCTTATCTAGAAGCTCCAACGGCGTTTCATCACAGAAACAAACGCAGAGAGAGAGAGAGAGAGAGAGAGAGAGAAAGAAAGAGGGAGACCGAGACTTTGACCGCAAAGAAGTTCTCTCATTCACTTTGTCAGTTTGCTGGTTTATTTATTTATTTTCCGTTCTTTTTTTTCTCTCTTTTTTTCCCCCACCAACTGTCAGTGCCGTCTACTCCAAAACCAAGACTCGCTCGCTGATTATCAGCCTCACTGTATTCGCGCTTCTCCTTAATCTTCATAACACGCACTCGTTTGTTTATTCACTCATTCACGCGTACATTCTTTCGTTCATGCTCGCTCTCTCATTAATCCTCACTCGCTAATTCTCTTATACTTTCAAATTTACCTTTCTGACCTCACACACTGAAACTCGTGAAAATATTATAATCACATAATATCCTCATGTAAACCTTTAATGTTTATTCAAGGTCCCCCCCGAGGAAAAGAGATGCTGAATTATGGAATGTGCTATTTCTCTGCCTTTCTCTGCTTTTCTCCTGCTGGAATACGCGACATTATCTTTCACCAAATTAATGAAGCAACCCAATACCATTTCCCGTTTAATTACACTCTGAAATGAGAGTCTTCCCTCACGCTCGTTCGTGGAGCTGTCAGAACCCGTGACTTTATCGTAGCTGTGGGAACCCTGTGCCGTGACCCGGCCTGTGTTTTTCCCGCTCGTTTCCGGAAGCCTCGCCCGTAACCGTTCTCACGCTCATGTCTCGTCTTATCGCACCTGTGCCGCGTTAAGGCAGTGTTCACAAATGTTCTCAGTGTATAAGATAATAAGAACAAAGAAGCTCTATAAGACTGAAAGAACAAAAGCCGTCTTCTGTAGATGCACACAGAGCAAAAACAACAAATAAAAATTACGCTCAATATAGAACCTAAACACCAGCAATCACACTCTGAAGCACCAAAACACATTAGTACATTATTCACAAAAACACAGGGTTTATATATCATTTCATACACAAACAACTCGGTCACTATCACCTAGGTACTACTTGCGTATTTAAGCACTATTTAATTATGAATTACTATATATATATATATATAAACTGTCATTACCGCCGGTATGCTATACCAGCAGCTGAGCAGTTCCTTTTTTTCTTCCATGGCTGCAGGAATGGTGTTATTTTTAAAACAAAAGGGGAAAGAGAGATGTAGAGATTCAGAGACAAAGCCATGGCCATTAGCCATGGGAATTGAGATGACTTTTCCACTTCTTCCTCTCTCTCTCTCTCTCTCTCTCTCACTGACACACACACACACACACACACTCACACGCTGCCGGGCCGAGCAGAGGCAATAAGAGCGGTTTATGATCCGTGAAAAAAGGTCTTATCTCTGGATAAATTATCATTCAGGGTTTGAACAGACCTTGTCCTCCAAGACATACCATCTACCCCCCCTCCCCCACTCCTACCCCTTGTCCCTCTCACATGCCCACAGCTTACAACTCAAGATGGGTGGGTTGAGAAGGCGGGGGGGGGGGGGGGGGGGGGGGTGGATGTATACTCAGGAATGACCTGGTTCTTGTACGGCTTTACCTGATTGCATCTCAACGGGAGAGGGACAGTCAGACAAAGATTCATTAGAGGCCAGACTTCTGTTCAATAACCTCCATCATCATCATCATCATCATCATCCTTAGAGCACCGTTTTATCTGAAAGTTCCTATGAGTGGAGATTCCAATCAGACCGGTCTTGTTTTTTTTTTGTTTTTTTTTTAACGACCAGGCACTTTTTAAAAGAATAACTAGCTTTTACTACGAGTCTCCCAAAGGTCAAACAGATGCGCCATTAGTTCTTCGAGATCTTTAAATAAAACATGCGCGACAAAGAAACCATGCCTGGTGAAGCGACATGTCTGTCTAAAAATCCAGAATAAGAAAACGTTAGATTCTTCTATTTCACTGTAAATGAAGTTTTCCAAAAAAATATGAATGTGAGATGTTAATTCCAAATATTTTCACTCGTACCTCAGCGCGTGGTTACATCTCACACCCTCCCTCCTTTTGTAAACAAGAATCTAAACATGCAGAGTTTGGATAAATGGTTACGGTGATAATACCAGCGACTGTGAAGGGTTTCTTTGGTTTTGACCGATCTGACAACCTTCACGGACTTTAAAATCTTTGAGGGAAATTAGAAATAGAATAGAAATAGCTGTGTTTCGCAGTTTAGCTCAGTGATGCTGGTGTGAACATATAAACCGTATTATACTGTGGTATCGCCGTTTCGGTATAAACGGTCACGGAAACGTCTAGCAGCGGTTATGGTCTTAAAGAGAGCATGACATAATTGGAAAGGAGGTTGGATGTATGTAGCCATGACCCGGGCGGGGGGGGGGGGGGGGGGGGGGGGGGGGGGGGGGTGGGGGGGGTGGGGGGGGGGGGGGTGGGCGTCAACCTGCTAACAGCATTAGCCCAATAAATCACATCTCATCGTAGTCATCCACTCATCCTTCAGCTGCCAGCACAGACCCCAGGACGGTAAAACATTCCCTGGACACTAAGAGAAGGAGAGGTAAACAAAGATGGAAGAAAGGAGTGGCAGAGAGAGAGAGAGAGAGAGAGAGAGAGAGAGAGAGAGATTAGCAATAGTATATTAGGCCTTTTTTTTCAATAAACGATGTTAGCATAGCAAAATCTTCATCTTTTTTTTTTTTTTTAAGTGAGTGTCTTTTTCTTTTGTAAAGATATTACATGATTCTGGAACATGATACAATACAAAACGATAAGAACTCGTGCACATTAACACACCTTAAAAAAAATGAAAATGCAAATAAATGTATGATACATACATTTTAAAAAGCCATTACAATACGCACATTAGCGTTTGTCATTTAAATTCCCTCCAGCTAAAAAATGTGTTTACGATGCAAGGCACGGCGTGAAGAGGGTCGACAGCAAACCAAGAACAACATTTAAAAAGGAAATAGAAATAGAAATAGAAAAAAAAACCCCAGAAAACTTGAATTTCTTTCACTAATTACAATAGAGTTGTTATGTGTATTCGTATATTATGGATGACCTCCGACCTCTGACTTATTGGTTCTCCTACTGATGCGTTATGTCTGTGGGTTTCTCATTCATTCATGTGTTCTTTGGTCGACTGGACGCACAGTGAAATCTGTGGCTTTAAGGAGAGAGGACACCGAATGACATCATGCTGTTGTTTGTTGTTGAGTTTGAGGAGAGTTCGAAGCGCTTTGGCCGAAAAGGAAAAAAAACAAGGGAGGGGATGTGAAATGTTTCAGTGAGAATGTCACCGGCTCACTGAACCGCCCTCGTATCTCATAGATTACAGCTGTTACTTAAACCGCTCCCTCTGCTTTAATTTCATTTAGAGCAGGGTCTGCTGACCCCCCCCCCCGAAACCCAACCCCCCGCCCCCCACGCCCCTCGCCAAAATCCGGCTCCGTCAGACTGAAGTTTTTGCGGGGGTTTTCTTCGGCCGCTGTGGTCTCTGACTGACTGAGGAGAACACATACACTTGTTTTCCAGGTTAAAAAAAAAAAAAGTCAGCCTGTATTTATGAGCTGAGAATCAAACTATGTAGGAACTTGGCCTTCCAGCCAAGTGGGTGTATGGAGAGGACTGTGTAGTTTGTGCAATATGTGTTTATGTAGGCTACAGATCCCAAGGGAATATCTATCTATCTATCTATCTATCTATCTATCTATCTATCTATCTGTCTGTCTGTCTGTCTGTCTGTCTGTCTGTCTGTCTATCTATCTATCTATCTATCTATCTGTCTATCTATCTATGTGCTTATCTGTCTATCAAGCTATCAAGATATATGCATATAGTATGTATGTATGTATACACTCAGACACACACACACACACACACACACACACATATATATATATATATAAAGAGAGAGAGAGAGAGAGAGAGAGAGAGAGAGAGAGAGAGAGAGACATCTCCCCATGTGCCCCTCCATCATCATTACCTTACCTTCATCATCCTCATCACCATCTTCATCATCTCTGTCTGAACTCTCAACGCTCTGTGTAATGATCATCAGTAACTGCAGGCTGACGATGTCATTAATGCCTCATCAAGGAGGTCTGTTGTTTTCCAAATGCTCAGCTTTCCCCGAGGATGTGCGGTGTACCCGTGCTACGTCTTGTAGCGCCCCCCCCCCCCCTCCTCCCCCTTTCCCCCTGCACCCCCCTCCAAACACAATCAGTTGGCAAGCAGCCCTGACTTTAGAAAAGAGTAAGATATTTCTCTTCTTCTCTGTTAATCTGCAGCCAGGACAGTTACATAACGAATTCCAGACCTCTGGGTATGTTCCGTGTGGAAAAAAAAAAAAAAAGTTGAAAACAAAGAGAAATGTCAGAGAAATTATAAGAAATTAAAAAAAAAAAAAAGAAAAAAAAAAAAGTCATTACTGATCAGGTGTAATTGTTTTGACGCAGATAGACAAGATGGTTTCCCCTCCCTTAATTGAAACCACCAATATCTGAACCCCCCCCCCCCCTCCTCCCGAATTCATTATTCCAGGGGCGTAATATGTTAAACGTCCAGAGGTAATTTTCCAACGCGTCCTTTTTCACTTCCCTGTTAAAGTGTAAGTCATTTCATCACTCACAGGCAGATGAAAAGAGACAGTGTGTGTGTCAGTGAGAGCTATGATAACCAGGCTCGACTCGTGCCTGGGTTGTGTATTTAGACCTTCAAATCTGCAATAAAGACCAACACCCCCCCCCCCCCCCCCCCCCCCCACCACCAGCATTTCAGTGATTGATCCTTTCCAATTATTTTTCAATAGCTTCTATGCTTCTCCTTGTTGTCTTTCCAAGAACAACGCAGATGAATTACACAAATGATGCTTTGTGCTCTCGGAGACCAAAACCGAGTAAGTGAAACTCAAGATCGAGATAGAGCACAGAGGAGCAAAAGCAGCGCCCAGAAGATTTTAAATCACGGTCTCTGTGTGTAGCCCATGACACCACGTGCTTTGCCTTATGCATGTTCATCCGATTAAGCGTTAAATAGTTTATGTTAAGCATTTCGCTCAAAATACATAGGATAAGTACGGAGAAGAAAGGATGGACACATGGAATACAAATATTTAACATTTTAGGTATGGGCATTCATTTATAATGTAAACAGGGTTTCAGGAGAGGAACTGGGACAACAGAGTAAGACTAATCATGGATCATAGAGATAGATAGATAGATAGATAGATAGATAGATAGATAGATAGATAGATAGATAGATAGATAGATGAATTCTGTAGTACACATACAAACAGAATATGATACAGAACTCATCCACAAAGGACAGAGATATAGCAAATGACAACAGTGAAGAGCAAGGCAGGGTTAAAGACCTGGAATGGTCAGTTATTGTTATTGTCTCTCACACTCTCTCTCTCTCTCTCTCTCTCAAAGAATCCAAAAAAAAAGAATTAAGGAGATTTTGATCTGCTTTATGTTTAGCCGCTCTTAACAAGAAAAGTGATTGTTGTGAAAAGCCCGGAATATTCCGGCGACAGAACCCGCTTGTCAGTTTGATCGGCTCAGCTATCAGTTATCTCTGTGCACAGGCCCTTTGATGTCGCGAGTGTTTGAAATTCCTGCTCTTATATTTGTTTGCTCTCAGCTGCAGGATGAAGGTATGTCGACCAAAGAGAAGGGCAAACTCAAACACTCTGACACCGTGAATGCCAATCCTGTCCTTTCTGTCTTTCTTTATTTCTAATATAATTGATTATGATCCTATAACACGGAGCAGGTCCTGAACGGATACCGAGTGTTTTTTATTTATTTATTTTTTTTGCTTTTCTTTTTGTGTGTGTGTGTGTGTGTGTGTGTGTGTGTGTGTGGTCATTCTTACAAATGTAGGCATTTGCTGTAATCTCAAAATATATTAATTCATTATCGATAACTGTGATAGTGTCTGTGTGTGCGCGTGCATGTGTGTGTGTGTGTGAGCGCGTGCGCGTGGGCGCACGTATGTGTATGTTTCCAGTAGGCTGGAATTATCAAAGATCATTTTTTATAATCACTTCAACATATTTCACAAAGAATTATTGAAAAAGAATTATGTTTAAAATGTCTCTCAAATGGGATTCCACAAAAAAGGCAAAAGGACTGATCAATAATCAGAGTGAGTGAGTCATTCTGTACACAGACACTGTCTGAGCTGGCTTTGAATAGCTTTGAATAGGACCCTGAAGAAATTCATATTTAGAGTTTTTGGTGTTACATATGGCTTGATTTGTTTTAATCCAGTTTGAATCCGGTTTGAATCCAGATCGTTCTTTTTCGACACTAAAAATGACTCCCGGAGCCAGGATTCAATGCAAACTTTTTCAGGCGTAAAAACTTTATGCATTACGCTCCTTATACGCTCCTAAAAACGTGTTTCAAAAACAAAACTCTTCTCTCTTCTTTTTTTTTTTTTTTTTTTTTTTTTTTATCAAGGCATGACAAGTTTTTGCAGCATCCTGCAAATTATTTAATGGAAAACTAATTGAACAGGAGCCAAAGCTAATTGAACGGCATTAACAATTGAGTTAGCCACGCTCCAGAGCCCTGTATAATTCTCTTTATAGTCTCATTTCTGTTCGACCCCGTTCCCCTTGGTAACCAGGCCAGCCGTGCTACACACTCTCTGTTTACCCATAAGCCCCCAGGCAGTGGCAAACCAACGCATATTCAACTGCCTAGTGCTGCTCTTTGGCTGCTTTTTCCCTCCCCATAGAATCCTTTGTCTTTGTGTTTTTGTGTGTGTGTGTGTGTGTGTGTGTGTGTTTGTCTGTCTTTCTTTTTCACCCCTCTCTCTCTCAGTGCTGTCGCTCGCTCTTTAACACAACATCACTTATATAAACTCCCTACTTCACCCTTCTCTGTTTCTTTTATTACATATATTCTCACACACACACACACACACACACACACACACACACACGCACACACACACACACATACACTCACACACACATACACACATGCATACTGACTTTCCCATTCCCATATCTACCCAATCTGGCCCTTCCCTCACACACACAGAAACACTCTGTCTCTGTCTGTCTCTCTCTCTCTCTCTCCTCTCCAATTCTACCTCACTGTTTGCTGGTGCATTTTTGCTGCCAGGCATATGAGCCCAGTTGTCAAGCTGCAGTATGTGTGTGTGTGTGTGTGTGTGTATTTTTGTGTGTGTGTATTTTTGTGTGTGTCTGTGTATAAGCACACATGTGTCGTTTATGTGTGAATGTATAAGAATGTGTGTGTGTGTGTGTGTGTGTGTGTGTGTGTTTGCGCGCGCGTGCGTGTGTGGTGTGTACCGGACGAAAAATAAGCCCCCGGTCACATTCACTCAGCAGTTGTCAGTGAAGGCTTTTGTAAAAAAGAAAAAGAAAAAAAAAAGGACTAGTCTTTTGTATGGCATGCCACACTGTATGCAATAACAACCATTGTAATATCACACACACACACACACACACACACACACACACACATCTGTCCCTTAAGCTTACCCAGCTCCATCATTATTCACAGAAATCTTCTGGATTTAACAATCCCATCTAAACTCCTTCAACTTGCTCGTGGCATGAGATGCTGACAGGCATAGCTGCAAACCGAGATGTTTCCGGTAAAAAAAAAAAAAAAGAACGACATCGTTATTGGTGATCACGTTATAAGACTGGATTAAAGCAGATTGCCTTAAGAGCAATCATTTCATTAATACTATGTCTAAATATGTCTATATGAGGATTAAAAGGGGGGAAAAAAAACTTTTCACATAGGAGTTAGGAATCGGCACAAGTCTAAAAAACTCAACTGAATTTCTACCACAGCTCTTAACTTGACCTAATACAGTGTCAGGACTGTTCCTCTTCCTGCAGTGGAGTGTTGTATTGTACTTGGAGAAATATATACGCACCACTGAGTAAGTTATTGATTTAAATGGCCATGTATTATAATTGACGCTCTCACAACCTTATTGGCACTATTTTTCATTGTGCCTTTA
The DNA here is from genome assembly GCF_902362185.1 of Chanos chanos. Classification (NCBI taxonomy): domain Eukaryota; kingdom Metazoa; phylum Chordata; class Actinopteri; order Gonorynchiformes; family Chanidae; genus Chanos; species Chanos chanos. The sequence continues at coordinate 11,820,833 of NC_044510.1, forward strand.
TGATGTATGAAGCCATTATCTGCCAATGTCATTGTTATTATCACACTTATGATGAACTTCAAACCAACTTAATGTTCTTAACTTTATTATTGTTAAAACGGCATTAATGTTAAGCGATGTAAAGACCCCTGATCATTGCTTCTGCAAGAGGTATCAAGATTACTGAATGATTGGATTTTCTCATACACCAGGACCAGGCAAAGCAGTCTTATTGGATTTTGGATCCCCTCCCTCCTCCCTCCAAAATTCAAATAGTCTTAACTTGAAATAAGTATATTTTATAGATCAGCACATTGAGGAAAGAGGTTCATTACAGTATGTTATGGAACCATTTTCTGAGGTAATCACACCTCAGACCAGTCCCTGATGATGTATGTATACACTAGAGGGTAGTTTTACCCGTCTGTGGGTTCACATTGAGGGAACCAGAACCTCATCCTGACCCTGATATTACAGATTATAGATTCTCATTTAGACAGTGGGGGAATATTCCAGTATTTACAGAACTTTATGAAGAAGCTCTATTGAAAGAATAGAATAGAATAGAATAGAATAGAATAGAATAGAATAGAACAGAATAGAATAGAACAGAACAACCAGCAGAATTATTGAGGAACTGTCATTTGTAGGACAGTGAATTATTAGCTTTATCACTACGAATGTCAGCCAATTTTTTGATTTTTGATTTATATTTGTTGAGAATATCTGAATACTGAAACATACTGTGAACACACAGATTAGACTTTAATTTGAACATCATGTCTAAATATGGGGGGGTTTTTTGCTTTACACATCCAATTTACAGTGACTCCGAGTAGTTCACACGTTATGTGAGCTTAAGAACACAGAAAATTCCTTTATTTCTTTATCCGAACCGAAACATTTCCAAGGGTTGACCTCGCGCTCTGATCTGCCGTATCTGTTTCATCGCCATATGGAAATACCACAATGCTTCGTTTAGTCCTGCTTGACTAATTGACTCTCTCTCTGTCACAAAGCCCCCGGTCAAACAGTGCGGCCTCTGTTTGGACCCGTGAGTCATGGCTTTGTGGGGTATGAGGCATCTTCTCGCTGTGGCAGAGGAGTAATTTGTGGTGTGGACATTCGTGTGTGAGAGGGGCTTTGTCCGGCCGTGTGTTATGCCCACCCCACTCCCCCCCCCCCCCCCCCCCCCCCGATCCGTCAAGCCGGACCGTAACGCGGAAAAGACAAAACATGGTCTGTGATGGGGTTGACCGCTGTCTCGTAACGGATGGGCTGAGTGGTCAGGCCGGGTGGGGTTGGGGGGGGGTTCTTTTTTTGCCAATATAGAACAAACAGAGACAGAGAGACAGAGACAGAGGGGGGAGAGAGAGAGAGCGATAGAGAGCAACAGAGAGAGAGAGAGAGAGAGAGACAGAGAGAACGGTCTGCTGAAAACAACTGCTGATCTCAAACTGTGTCCGTGCGGGTGCCAGGGGCCGCGCTCCAGGCTGTGTCCCAGGGCCAAGCAGCTGTTTTGGGAACTTCCTCTGCTTCTTAGAGCCCTAAACCGACGAGCCCAAACCAGGGGCTCAGAGACGGATAAACCGGTGTTTTGCGGAACGTGGGAGCTAGGGGAGCCAAAGTTATGAACTTTGGCGAAATCGCGCAGTTGTTTTCTCTTCCAAGCACAAACAGCAACTGTGGCTCAGCAAGCTCCAATTCATGATCTCAGCTCTTCTGTGCATTTCCCGTATGGCACTGCTGTATTTCAGCATGATCTCAGCTCTTCTGTGCATTTCCCGTATGGCACTGCTGTATTTCAGCATGATCTCAGCTCTTCTGTGCATTTCCCGTATGGCACTTTTTGTATTTCAGACGAGCGAGGGTGTAATTTAGAAGGCTGCAACACAACATGTGCAGACGGTTTTTTTTTTCAGGCCTGTACGTTTTGTTTTGTTTTTTTTTGCATTATGACACAAGTGTCTGAAAAGCGGCGTTGAATGCTGGAACGCCGACGGGAGACAAGCTCGCCAAAAGCTGTCTCCACACAGCTTGACATGAGTCTTTAAATAAAATCCATAGAAAAGGATTATAATGATAATAATAATGTGGTTTTACTCACAATCTGTGAGGCCACTTACCCTGCTAAGCTTCAGGAACCTCTGTGACCCTGTGATTTCTGCTCTCGTGTTGCATTGTGTGTGTGTGTGTGTGTGTGTGTGTGCATTGCCATGTGTGCACACATGAGTACCTCGGTGCCAAAAAATGGCAATTTAACAAACTAAGCATCTCGCCCGTTGTAACTGCCATCGCTAATGCAGCAGAGACAGAATGTGTTTCGGACATTGTTCGTACAAATGGGCCCGATAACCACGTCGCGATCAGCTTTCAAAAAACAAAAGGTCCTTCACGATATAAGAAATAAAACCGTTCAGGCTGTCAGGAAGTGGCTAGGTCTGAACACTCACTCCACTCTGGATGTTATTTTTCTGAACCGCAAGGAAGGGGGGGGGGCTAGGTGTCCCGAATCTAGAGCGGATTTATACTGCCACAAGGTTGACCCGTCTCATTAACATGCTCGATAGTAATGACACCGCGGTACGAGAGCTAGCCGGTGGTGTCCCTCCTACAGGGTCCGTGCAGGAGAAATGTCCCACCGGCCTCAGGTAACCAGGACGACTTCTTGGGGTTTGGGTGGAAGGCCGCCGGAAACCTTGACGCTCCCGCCGCAGGTCTCGGAGTCGGGTCGGACTGGCCCGACCTCAGTGACCCGTGCAACACGACTACGGTCCGGTTACAGTAGACAAACGTGAACTCACAAACCGCACCGGAGGTGTCTGATGCAGTGGTCACAGACCATCATGTCACCGTGGAAGCCGCCGTCTGCTTTAACAGAAGATGCCACACGCTCCAGAAGACAACCACACGGAGAGTACTCCTCAGCGCAAAAACAGACTGAAACAAAACACCAAAAAAAAAAAACCAACTGAATTGACTGAGGATGCAGGGAATGCTTACGTCCCTCGATCTTGCTGACCACTCCGTATCACACATTTTGTACAGTAATGCAGCGATAGTGAAGGACATTCTCTGCTTCACTGTTAAGGCTAGACTGCAGGTGTTACCAACCAAATACCACCTTGCTTTATGGTACCACTGATAACCACCAACCACACCGTTTAATGTACCCTGGCTCTGAACACCACCTAGAATCAGTTGCTCATATTATGAATGGATGTAGAGCGTGTAAGGGACTCCATACTGCACGTCATGACCTTACTGTTGACTTAATTACCACCGCTGTTAGTGATGTGTTACCAAGAGATGTATCTGTGCATAAACATTCCCGTGTAACGTCTGACTGGTTCAGCAGCTCTCATGATGTAACATCCCTAACACCCCTGATGCAGTTTTTGCCGACGACGGCCAAACAGAAGTGACAGTCTTAGAGATTTTGTCTTTGGCCTATATATGGACATGGCCTTCGCTGACAAACTAACCAAGCACCAGCCCGTAGGTGCAAATATCCGTGAGCTCGCTTTCAAATGTAGACCGGTGATCCTGATGTTTGGCAGCCTTGGGCATATCCAGAATCCAGAATCCAGAATCCAGAAACCGGCCTCTGATTGACTTTTCTACCTGAGAAAAGGGCCAGACAGCTGGCAAAATGTTGCTCCATCTCAACTGTAACTGGAAGCCTGGCTGTGTGTCGCAGGTGATGTTTCCTGTACCCTTAAGTGTCAAAGAGTGTATATTATTTCTGGAGATATTTGAAACCTTTCTGTTGGAAAGGTGATTGGTGGATTCAAATAAAGAATTAAAGTGTGTGTATGTGTGTGTGTGTGTGTGTGCGCGCGCGCGCACACGCACACGCGTATGTATTGGTATCTTTCTGGGGACCAGTAATGCCCCAGTAAGATGACATAATCTGACCAAGATGCCTGGTTGGGACCAAAATGCTGGTCCCCACTAGGAGAACAATGTTTTTCTAAACTATATTGTTGTTGTTGATGAAACAAAAAGGTACTCTTTAGCTACAGAACAATGGGAGTCAATGGGAAGTCCCCACTAGGATATGAGTACAAACTTGTGTGTGTGTGTGTGTGTGTGTGTATGTGTGTGTGTGAAGCACTGATTGAAGCAGAATTTATACAATAACTTCACTCAAGTCCAGAAGTGACACACTCTTAAGACCCTGTGATTTCGAATCCTTTGGACTCAATAGAAAGACAGGAAAATTCATCTGGTCCATACAAATCCATGGAAACTTGGGCTGTCTTTTAAGTCAAGACGTAACGTTCATTTTTCAGACAATGTAGCATTCTCGCTGAATCCCAAAAGAGTCTCGCACGTCTCGCGCCCGATAAAAACTGCTCCGAGAAAGCAGACGTTGATTAATCCGTGACTGACACAGCGAGATAATGTCATCCGAATCATTCCACCCACGCCCGGAAAGCGCAGGTCACGCCGGATCCATTTCTCATGGCTGTCGGTGATTGGACCTGTGCGTGCGCTGCCGCGTTAGCTTCCAGACGGCGTCTCACGGGCTGTGGCCCATTAGGAAAAGAGGATGTGGCTAATTATCAAAGGGGGTGAAAAAAAAAAAACAAAGGAAGTGGACTCCGACGAAATTTGATGTGAGCGGGAGTCAAATCAAAAGACAGCCAACTTCCTGCTTTCAATCACTTCTCCCAATGGCATTTAAGAGCTTTGAGCATTGCGTCTTAAGAGGGGGGGGCCCATACTTCTCTATCGGGTACCGCATTAGTGGGACAGGGAGAGATAATGTCACTGTAGAGTTTTCTTAGCGACCGTTTCAAGAACTTCCCTGTTCCCATCTAAAGAAAGCATAGAGTGAAATACCAGGGTAAAACGTGATCCGGATTAGCATTGCTCTGCGTTAACACTACTACTGCTACTAATACTTTTATTATCACTTCTACTACAGCTGCATATACACACACACACACACACACACACACACACACACACACACACAGAGAGAGAGAGAGAGAGAGAGAGAAACATTCACAAAATCAGTATCTAATGCTATCTAATGATCTGCAGTCTGCATGTGATCAGTAATCATAGGCTTGATATAGAGACAGACTCTCCCAGAGTCTTTCAGTAATTTCTAGTCTTCAGAACTCAATTAAAAAGCTCTCATCAGCATGGTCTACTGATTTCTGTCTAATTTACCCCAAAACATTTGGTTAATGTGTTTTTAATGAACAAAACCAATTTTATGTCTAGTTTGAAGGACAGGATTAGCAAAAGACATAAATATAGCTTCTCCATTAAACACACAAATGAAGTCCTTAACATTAAAACAGTATAAATACTGATCAAAACATTTCAGTATCAGTTTTATTCAGAATGTCCTGACAGAAAGACACAAGATAGTTATCAAATACTGACTGGGTAATATATAAGTGCTAGATATTGACAAGTATCACAGAATATACAATATTTATAGTCTGTGACTGTTGAAAATGTTCATATTAAGAAAAAGTATGGGAACCTGATATTGGACAGCGTTGTCCGGTTAATGTGGTAATTCCTCCATTGAAACCTCAGTCAACCCCAGTCATTTCTGCTCTGGTGCTGTGTAAAGGTTGCATTGTGAAACGGTCTTTGGTAAAAGGCAATTTACGAATAAAACTGGAACTGAATTGAATTAAACTGAACTGAAATGAATGGAACTGAATTGAACTTAACTGAATTGAACTGAACTGAATGATTGCAACTGGACATCAACTTTATGTTTACCGATGAAAACGTATAATGAAACATTGCATAGGAGTCCTGTCACAAGAGCAGTTTTAATGCTTTAATAAGAAACATAACTCTAATGAGACTGCAGTCTCACCTCACAGCTGTGAGCCATTGTGATGTAACTATGTCTTGGGGTTATATTAATTAGCATAAATGACTAATTCTAATGTTGGTGGTGATAATGATACACTGAGAGGAAAGCTTAGATTTAACTCCATTTGAAATGCTAAAACTTTTATCCTCCGATACCATATGCCACGAGAGTCTTTTAGACTTTTTTAGACTTTCAGCCTTGGTGGGTGCTGTACCTTAACGCCAGTTTAAGCTCCGGGAACTTTGTATAATTAGGAACAAACCCAAACACCTACATATGCATAAACACACACACACACACACGTATCCCTCCTTAAACACGCACAAACACACCGCATAAGGCCATTCTCTCTTCAAACAGACCATTTGCATTAAGCCGTCTGACAAGAAAAGCATCTTTTCTCTCTCTCTCTCTCTCTCTCTCTCTCTCTGTGCCACTTCATGGGCATCCAGAAAAAAGTTGTGTTTAAACCACTCTCTTTAGTGAGAAGTGTTACTGATTCTGTTTTGACTTAAGCAAAAGGAAAATTATAAATCAAATATAGGAAAATATGGCAAAAATGTACACAAATCTGAGAAGTGTTGCATCCATAATATGCATCTCTAATACTTGTCCACGTGCTTCCTAAAGGCAAGACTTCATTACGGAGGTGTGGTGGAATGTTTGTGCTGAATTTGCATGTTGGCTATGATATATTTGTCTATGTTCATCGGGTTATTCCGGTGTACAGCAGGAGCACTATTGACAGCTGTGACCGCGATGAAAAATCCAGAGCGGTCGTTCCACTTTAAACCATCGGGGAAAAACAAGTTTAGGGTTCTCAACCAAGTTTCATCTCATCGCATCACCGTACCGAAAGCCCAGGGACTCGCCGGGCTTTGCCGTCACCTCACAATTGTGGGGTGATTTTCGTCTGGGGAAACAGGTGTCTCCCACAGCCCTCAGATCAGACATCATAGTGTTCGGTCGATATGAAAAACCGGCAGGACCCCAAACCTCCAGGACCACATTGGAGGAGCCCGATTCTAAGCAGTCGGTGGTTAAGGCTTTTCTTGTTTCCCAGTCCAGATGTATCTTTCAGCGGACTAAAAAAGATTGCTCCAAAGGCCATAAGATCTTTGAAATAGGGTTTCAGTGCATGACTCAGTAGTTATGTAAAAACTTCAGTTTCGAGAATGAATGTAACTACATACTATGACAATACATAGTTTTGTTTTTGGCACGTGTTAAGAGACGATTGATTATATTAAGCAGAAATGCAAGAACGCAAGCAAGAATGGTGTTTTTCAGGATCCTGTTTGTGTTGGGTGTGTTTGTGGAGTGACTCTGTCATGGCCAAGAGACGTGTGATTGGCAGGGAGGTTGTCATGGGTTTTACCTGCTATGGCAGCGCAACATTCTCAAGGCGGATGTTAGTTGGAGTGTGGGGGCTTTTTGTGTGTGTGTGTGTGTGTGTGTGTGTGTGTGTTTATGGACCAGTTTTTACAAGACTCCTGTCCCAAAGATTTAAATGTTTTTAAAAACAAAGATACACCTGTTATCGTTGGAACTGAAACAGGCCAAATGTTTCTTGATTACGGTTTACAGATTTTGCAATGGAAAGAGTGTGTGTGTGTGTGTGTGAGAGAGAGAGAGTGAGAGAGAGAGTGAGAGTATGTGTGTGTGAATGTGAACGTTCACATCTTCCATTATTTGTTCTCATCACTGGGTTATTTCTCTCAGTTTTACCGTCCAGACAAAACTGTGTGAACTTCTTTATTCAACACACCAAATAAAAGTATTGACTTCTTAAACAACTAGAGCTTGTTTCACATTTTATAACTATATTCACCAGTTTACATGCAGAATCTATGTGCACTTTTGAATCATGGTACAACATTAGGCTATACGTACTTATCACCATGGATACAGACACACACACACACACACACACACTACCTTTCTCTCATTCATACACACACTCAAAAGTTTGCACAAAATTTTGCGCTTCATGTTGAAAAGCCGAGACCATAACATACACAGACTATTCTCAAGAGACCACACTGCTGTAGCACAACTATCAAACCCATAAATTTAGTCATGATGCACATTCTCAGATGCCCCTGAGGTTAAATAAACACCAGAGCAAAGCAGAAGCAGGGGAAGAGAGGGAATGCAGTCATTTAGCAATAAAAAGGAGACAGCGAACCAACACAACCACAGCTATATATCAAGTCCTTTTCACGGGTACAAAGCACACGTGACCAGCTTTAATATATATATATATATATACATGCATACATATATATATACACACACACACACACACACACATACATATATACATACATATATATATATATATATATATGTACACACACACACACACGCACGCATATAAAGTATATATAAGGGTGAAATGACATTCATTATCTGCCCAGTTAACTGCGTGGCCATATTACAGAAATAGACACATCTTCCTTCCGGGGAGAGGAGCTAATCTGGAAAGTTCTCTTAAGAGATACTTTGGTATAGATGCTGAGATAATTAGACGCAGTGAAAATCATACTTTTCTCTCTGCTTGGTGGCGTATGAAAATAGACTTATTATATTCCTCCATAGTTGTTCTATCAGAGAACAATGGAACTTAACAATAATGATACGTCCTTTGTACTTTGGTTATCTTTGGGGGGGGGAAAAACCCGAAAATTTCGAGAGAGAGCGTGTTTCTTCAAAGCGTGTGGAAGAGGTTCCATATCCTCAAGTCTTCTTCTGCATCAACTTACTCAGTCCTCTCCAAAACTTGATAGATATCAAGACATTTTTGACCCTAACAGTTGGTCAAACATTCTTGTGGGCGTGTTTTATTATTTCGATTACTACTTCGATCAATTTCTGATTCAGTTTGGGCTACTGCTTACAATACACACAAAATGAAGTAGTTCATTGTTAACCTAGCACCAAAATCCATGAAAAAAAAAACAAAAAAAAACTTAAGCTCCACTGCCAAACCTTTCATCTCAGTTTGTTTTTGGACTGGAGGAAAAGACGATGTGTCTCCCTCTCGCACCCATGGCTTTTAATTAGTCAGTAATTGGGCAGTTCGAGCGTGCTGCTTAGCAGCCTTGTGTTTGTCGGCGAAAGCGCAAGTGAACAAGCTTTAGCGTCTGATCGTTTGTTTTCATCGCCTCACAGCAACCGCCTCGACGAGGGTTTCTTATAATTAGAGGAGGTTTATTTATCGTACAAATTACCGTGAAGAAATAAGAGTTTAGTCAATTAAGTACATGTGCAAAGCGCACACTGCCAAATCCTTCCATCTGCTAATATTACACTATGTTTTTACAGTGGTTGCGAATGTATGATGTATAGCTTTGAGGTCCCGTACAGTAACCTCAGAGATATCAAGTTCAAGAGCGTATCAGCATATGAACTCCATAACACATGTCCACTGTAACTAAAAATGAACAAGAGAAACTTGCCATTATCCAGCATAAGAGGTAGTGGCACCGGAACCATTAGAGCTTGCCTGTCTTTTGCATAGTCTGTCTTTTCCTGAAAGAACCTGAAGTGTCCTCCGGTTTAATTAAGTGCGCTCAGTTCTAAAGTGGTCGTGATTCACAGGAGCATAGATACAACTTATTCCATTACGTTACATCAAGTGTGTTTATGACCGAACTGACTCACATTTTTTAAAGCTTTTCTCTCCGGTCAGTTATTTCTTCATTTGCCAGTTTCTCTTAAAACAACCTGCCACCTATGCTTGTAAGTCTCTCCTTCAGTACGCGGCATCCACACCAACCAGGGCAGACAATAGCTAGCACCTGCTCGCTCCGCTGGGAATGGCATTTGGAGCCAGCAAACCACTATGAGCTAAATGCTTTCGTCAACCGGCATAAAACTCTTGGAGAAGAGTGCTGTACCTGCAACTGAACTGACAACGACAAGAATAGAGAACCACACGTCTGTCCATTACAACCCTCTGGATTCCCGGCCGCAGAGGTAACAAAGCAAGCAGATTTCAATTTGAAGACATGTCTTTCCACTGCAAGGCAGAGAGAGAGAGAGAGAGAGAGAGGCCTTTGCCGCGTTTGCTATTCGGGACATGACCCCCCCCCCCCCCCCACAAACGCTGTTTGATTTGAGAAAGAGGAAAAATAGGACATAAAATATTTTTTCCGTCATTGCATTAAATACGGGTCTGGGCACTAAATGTACAAAATTTGTCCTGTAAAGACTTCGTTTATGTAATTTGTCTCTTTAAAGAGCATTTGAGGATCTTAATACACCCATTCTTATCTCCTTATCTCTACCTCATCAACATATGATATTGCTTAAACACTTAAACCTACCCAGTGAAACATCACTAACAACATCATTTGCTATTCTCTTGCTAAGATTACGGGTTTTCTCCGTGAAGCTTATAAAAAAACCAAAACTTTAAAGGCATTAGAGATTAAAAAAAAAACTTTAAAGGAATTAGTGGGAAAAGAAGACCAAAAAGAGGGAATGTTAGAGGAAATAAGCAGTGGCAATTAGCAATATAATGGCCCAGGATCCTGCAGAGCCAAACAGCCACTGACAGAACCAAAGCTACCTTTGACTGCAGGAGAAAAAAGAGAGAGCGATAGAGAGAGAGAGAGAGAGAGAAAGAGTTTTTCAGACCTCCCGTCCCCATCTACGGTGGCAGGAATACCTTTCGCCATGGCAACAAAAAAATGGGAGAGCTTTCATCATGGCTTCAAGTAACCACAGTAATCATAAAAGTGCACGTCTGTCTCAGATGTAATCAGAGGTAAATTGGTACCTCTCAAGAGATTTGGGCTATTATTAGAGTTACCCGGTGTGGGTGATTTTTAGAGAGCTCCAAACAGGCATGTTTACTCAGAAGGCTTTAATGTGTGTTTTGAAATATGCTAGGATGTGCCGTACAAACCCCTTGGGGTAATCTCTGATATGACAGGCAAATATCCAAGAAAAAGAAAAAAAAAAAAACCTTTTTTAGGAGCGGAAATATAGAGTTGGAAAAACCAGAAGTACTTCAGCATTCACCCACAAGTGTATTAAACTGGCATCCAGCGATGATGCCGTTTGAGTGCATGCATTTATGTCACTGCGGGCATAATGTACCCGCTGCAGTAGATGGGGCATGCAACATTTTTTTTCTGTATTCAAATTTGCAAAATAAAGATATGCATAAACTGTATTTTTTCTGGTAATAACAGAGAAACAGGAATATTTCATAAACGGTCAAAGTAAAAAAAAAAAAAAATCGTCCATGAATATGGAACATATCCACTCACGGAGCTGCTATGTTCATTTGGAGAGATGATTAGGACCTTCACTCTGAACGTATTATATTGAGGTTGTATAAGAGTAAAATTCCTAACAAATTCATGACCGATAGTTGTTTTACTTGGTTGTAGAAGAAAGACATGAAGCAGCAAAAGCAAATTAAGCAAATTGGAACGGGCGGGGAAAAAAAAAACAACAACGCGCCAGACTTTGGAAGACTTCTCTCTTTTTTTTTCTCGCTCTCTCTTTGCAGTGCTTATCGTTCCACAACACGTATTCGCTGTCTTTAAACCGCTTTCTTAATTAATTCTGGAGACGCATTGCAGAATACAGTCCACAATGCAGCAGCAGCAGCAGCAGCGATGAGCTTGTGAAATCACAGGCCTACAGCGCGAGCCACGCGTTTGGAAGGAGACTTCGCCCCGGTTTGCTACGCACGCACACACGCGCGCGGTCTCCGTGTTTAGATGTTCGCTGCCGTGTGAAATTGCGCAAGTTAATTTTCTCACTTTATGGATGCGTTCCTGCTCTGCCAACGAACGGGCATATGCCCATGCAGCCTGTTTCAATTTCTAACCTCTTGCTGCCCCGTTCGACATAAATTGCATCTGACGTGTTTAAATTAAAATCTGCTCGTGCCAACTGATCTTCAGTCTAACATGAAAGGTTAATGAGTCATTTTTAACTTTTTATGCAGACCAGAGCACACCTGCTGTGTCTCATTTTAGTGCACTCAGATAGATTAAAAAAAACCCCACTTTCCAAAAGGTAACCCACTCTCAGGTGACATGGGACGGGTTGTTCAGATTGGGAAGTGACATCAGCGTCACATGATTAATAAAATGTGACACCCCCCCACACACACACTGACTCACACACACACACACACACACATACACGGTTGTTAATGAAAAACATTTTCTTTTACAAATAATTATTCCCTCTTTCTTACTTCTTTAGATCGAGCTGCTATAGTAATTTAGCTTGCTGCACAGATGTAGGATATCTTTTAAAGAAAACATGACTACCTCCAATGTAACCTTGCAGCTAGTGCTAATCTCCAGGTTTATATTCTGGTTTTGTCTACAGATTGTCTTCTAGATTAATACAAAAATCAATACAGTGTTTGACAAGCTAAATCAGTGTCTGACACCGCATTGCTTTCCATTCATTTTTATTTATGTACGCTCAAAACAGGACGTCTGGAGACCTCAACAGAAGAGGTATCTGATTGGTGGAAGCACCTGCTTTTGTGACCACCACATAAATCTGCCCTGCTGTATAAAAAGATCTTGCAGATAATGTACTGTGATGGTTTCTGCCATGGTCTAAACGTACGGTACACTATTTTTTAGGGGGGGGGGGGGACTAAAGACACTGAATGTTAAACGTCAAATAAGCAGTTATTCCAGGAACAATTTTGCAAACGCACCGGCACTCTCTTTTGAATGGAGCGTAAGTGCACTGAGAAATCTACTCTGCTGGGCAGAGATGGGGATCTGTGTGAATATAATGTCAGAAAATAGCAACGAATACTGCAAATGTGTTTTTTTTTATAAAAACAAAACAAAAAAAACCCCTACTACATCTTAGTCCAGTGAGTAATAATAATAAAGCATTTCCATTTTTGACAAGCAACTGACACGCGGTTGCCATGGTATCTTTCTTTTTCATCCTGCGGTTTCTGGAATATTTTCATCGACGTCCAAAGTATCGACGTTAAAAAAAAACCCAAGGGAGAATATAATATGAAGTTGCTGTCCAGCACAGTACGGAGAGCGTCTTTTCAACATCTGACTTTGGACAAACTGTCTCAGTGTCTTTGCACAAGCTTGCCATTCCTGTCCCGTCTTTCGGCGAAAATTCTCATCGTTTCTTATCTGCCGGAGAAGATGGCCAAGCCTGCAGACACTTGGGCCCACACTGTGATCTACTTTGTGTTGAGTGTCTGTGATAACTTTGTGTTCCCAACTTCTGCACAGGAGTTCATTGCTAAGGCTATATTCCTCCTTTGTGTTTTCAGTAAATGACATGTGTGCATACAGATAATCACATTGACAGTTCCGTACAATTACTGTGCTACTGTTGAGAATACATGCATATTTGCTGGTAAATTTATAAAATAATAAACATACAAGGGGGGAAAAACAGGGACTTTAAATTTTAAGTAAACACATTGCGAATCTTTTGTGAATTTACTGTGAATAACTTGTGAGTATTTTTTTTTTAGTTAAAAAGAACTAGCACAATAGTTAAATGGGGCAATTTTCATAGGTACATTCACGTTTTACAGTATGGTGCCATTTGAAATACGCTTTAACTGAATATAATGTAATGACCATACCATTAAATCCATGTTAAGACCATGGATTAGTCTGCTTTCCTGCTGTGAAACTGTGCTGTGTGCTGGCCTCTGTTCTAACATACCATTTCAGGTGTCCATTTGAGTCTTGATTAACTCAAGGTGTGCTTAAGTAGACCGGAGCACAAGGAAAGGCAAAAACAGTAAAAAAATTTCAATAGTTTCATGGGGCCAAACGTTGTGTAATCTTGAAGATCGAACAGTATGTTCACAAGTGGCAGGTCAAAGTAATAGTCGTGAGTTGAGTCGGCCGAATAAGGGACTTACAAGCTCAGCGTGAGGTCGTATGGAGGTTGGTTATTCAGAGAGCTGATGATCTGAGTGATGTTTACGCTCCAGGCAAAAGTAGCTACTGCATGTTTAACTTCCCTCTATTGAAAACTGGAATTCTCAGAACCTATTGTTTTTTGGGTTTTTTTTGCTTTTGTCTCTTCTTCCTCTTCTTTTTTTTTTTTTTTAACGTGTTCCAACACGGTCTCGCTGCCTACCACCTGCTGGTCCGCATCGACCTGAAACGCTACGGCGACCAAGAGTTGCCTCTCGTCTAAAATAAGAGCTTAGGCTAACAGGCACGGATCAAACGCACGTTCCAGATACCTAAGACGTACCCCCGTCTGCAGGTGAAATTCAGGTGATAGGACATGGGTCTGCACTAAATTTCAAGCATTACTTTAGCTTGCGAACCCTTCTCCCTTGAGAAAATACTGGTTCTGAGGGGTTTTTCAATAGGCCCACTGTAGCAGGAAGTTTGTGTTGGCTTGGTTTACAGTAACAAGTAATTCAGTCTAAAGTTGTCATAAGTCACCACTTTAGATAGAGGTAGGCTACGTGAATCCGAGCTTTAGGTTATCTCGGTATATTTGTAAGGCAGTGAGGATGGATTAAAAACTGATTTAGCCCGTAGAAGTATGTTGTCTGGAGTGCTGTCCAAAGCAAAGCAGTCTTTAACCATATCTGGATAACAAGAATGAAGGATCAACCAATGACGTGGGTTCCATTTTTCCTGTTATTTCATACAAACAAAGCTTATCACAACCCACAAAAGGAGAAAATGTTATATTTTGTACCCAGTATAACAATTTCATGTTGGAGCCTGGCCTACGAGTGATATGGGAGCCAATCATAATAGGAATAACGTAAAACTGTGGAATATTAGAGTAAACTTGCGCTATAGGTTTTCATGACGCAACAGATCCTGCGATACTGAGATTCGAAGGTGTGTGCAAAGTTAAATAACGGTCGTAGAAATCAAAATGTTACATTTACTAGTAAAACATGTTTAAGCAAATTCTTTAACACACTAACATTATAAACAACACTCTCTGGAGATCGGATGTCGCTTCAAGTAACTTCGCGTTTTTAACGACATTCTTACCGCTGATTCGGCCAATAATGGTTTGATGCCCCACCCATTGGTTTGCTCTTGCTACGGTAGGTGGAGACTACACGGAATAGCCGCTGTCACCAAACATTGCCCAATATCTTCCCGACTTGGCACGGAGTGATCCGGAATAACGGGAGGCAAAACACGGAATTTCAGAACTTTGCTCTTGGGAGTCTACGGTATAAGATATCCTGAAAACGGCTTTCTACGCTTAACGAGGTAAATGATTTGCCAACCCAGGTCGTTTTGCATGACTGTAAAGATTTAAACAGTGCATCAACGTGCATACAGTGTGACATTTTGCCTTTGGAAGTGCAGAAGAGACCGTACAGTATTTCAGGTCGCGAGATCACCATTCGTCTATACCCGAAACATTGTAATTCGAACATTAAGTAATTACGCGGACATTTTAAATGTTTGTCAACAGTGGGTTAAAAGTGTCATCGAGATGTTCTCCGTCGTTTAGACATTGGCAAGAGTCACTGTACACTGGTATGGAAGGCATGCGGTCCTGATACGTTACAGACGTTCGTTGCACTCGACACAGATGCAAAACATCAGGCATTGCTCGAACTATTGGAGTTATATAATTACAACCATAATTGCACTACACTTCTGCGGTGTGTGAATGTTACTGAAGTAATGTATCTGTTTTCAGATTCTAGGACCATAACGAGTATGGTTTAACATTACCACAGTTGACTGAAACTTGAATTTCTTCCCGATGAAAGAAAATAAGAATATGTAGTGTGTCCGTAGCGACTCCGATGGTGGAAATACACGCAAGATAAAGCGGAACTGTGTTGTTGCTTGCTTTGTGGAATACATGTTGAATCCTATGATACGAGACTGAAGTTATCAAATGAAATAAATTCTTAACCCTTTGATGTCAGCTGTCTCCCAATAACCTATGTTGGATACAGTGTGGCTGGAACGTGTAGTCTCTCTGTAGCCTAAGTGCATGGCTATTTGACATATATCGAGACCGGTGGTCGCTTTGTTTCAAAGAGATATGAGACGTGACAATTAGAGTGGAGTAGTGGAGGGACTCCGGCTGAAAACTGATATGCGAAAACTAGAGATGCCACACCTACAACCTATCCGATCAGATTCAACCAAACGCTCAGTGTTGCAGTTGACTATGCGCGTATTATGGAAGATACTGGAAGTTTGACTTTAATTACATGATGAATTGAAGTTCGTTTGAACACCGTCTGCTGGACTACGAAAAGGAGTTTCACACAGTAAATACGACTCCTTGACAAGACGTTCCTACTTTCTCCTCAAAGGCATTTAACGGTTAGTTTTGGCTCCCCCCTGTAGAGTAGCCTATGTGTTTCTACAAACCGACTGTGCGTAGCGTGTGTGTTTGTGTGGGTTAGTGTGTGTGTGTGCGTGTGTGTGTGTGTGTGTGTGTGTGTGAGTGAGTGAGTGAGAGAGAGAGAGACACTGAGAGAGAGAGAGAGAGAGAGAGAGAGAGAGAGAGAGAGAGCGTGCGTGCGTGCGTGTCTGTCAGAACTTGTTTGTAGTTTAGCTAAGTGAACGCGAAGACAGTCCTTTGCCGAGGTGCTATGATATGTGATTGGAGCTGTAAGATTCCACCCTGCACCACCACATTGATCACGTCAGACCCTTGGCGTGATAGCGGTAGGGGCTACTGCCTGCAGCCTGCTGACAACACACCTGCTGCTTCCGACATCTGGAACTTGGCCCAGCTTTATGGCTTTGAGGCTTGGTGAGGCTTGGAAGCCCAAACTCCAGCTGCAGGTGTCTGTGAGTCCTGAAACTAGCAGAGACCTTGAAACTGCGTATTTGTATGTTTTTCCCCCACATAGAGGTCATTGAGACCAATCTGTTTTTAGAAGAAAAGATATGACAGTTTTTCGTTTGCAAAATGTCATTCAAATGGTTATGTGAAACGTTACAAAGTTATCCCTAACAGTTAATACAAAAGCCTAATCTTAACCATGAGTAATCTTTCATATAACCTTGTCTGAAGCGTTTTTATGCAAAATGACATCTATGAGATGTTGAAAATGAAAATGAAAAATGAAAAGGAAGAAATAGCGGCCTCTAATGGGCAAAGTACAGAATTGCAGCGTTTTCAAATATTGACGTTTTCCCAGAAAAAAAAGTCAATTTTCCCCCCTCTTCCACATGCCAATATTTGACATCGACAGATGCCAGTATACGTCACTGTCATTAGACACAGTAGTCTTCTCTCCCAAGGATTAATCACACCTGTGATTGGTTATGCTCCCTGTTTTGATGGCAGCTATCAACGATTCTTACTTCTCATTGGAATCAACAGAAAACCAGAGCAGTGCACCGCCTGACTTTCCATTCTGCTGAAACTGTAGCACCTGGTCACGATGAATTACCTGCTGTTACTGCTCACTTCCTTTGGCAAACCCTCAGGGACCTTCGTAGCTTTCCGCATGTCTGGCAGCAGAACCTTCACTGTCCATCTCTTAAAAAAAAAAAGAAGAAGAAGAAGACACAGTGAATGCGCGCGTCCCTAAAGCTTGCAAACTGGGACCATCACTGACAAGCAGCAGACACTGTCTGTATTGGCATGAATGTCCTAGATTTGCACTCAGCTTGTTTATGGACATGTTACAGTAAAAAGTACACTTGTTATGAGAGTCAGTTTATACAAGTATTATGTCTAATAATAAATGTGCTTTACAACGATTAATAGGGCATGTAATCACATCTGTAATGGATAGCTTATATGGTTATAAATAATTGACAATGTTTTTAAGGGACATTAATATATTGTAAGGATATAGTGGATCAAAATGGCATTGTACATCCTTTCAAGGTGCTATTGAATGGCTGTGCATATTTAAGGGGGACTGTGATCATTAACTGCTTATGGCACATTATTAGTATAACAGTAAGCCCTAAAATAAAATGCCCAGGCGTACAAAATGAAAGTGGTAAGACAAATGAGACAACTTGAGGAAGACAAATCAGGAACTTGATACAGTTCTTGGTCTGGGCTGTGAGTGTAGTACTCTCTGTGCAAACAGACTCTGCGATCCTGAAGGTTATCAAATAAGTTTATATTCTGCGTTAGGATTTACATGACAGGTTTGCTTGGTGTATGTATGTAGGTTGAGATATATATATATATATATATATATATATTTGGTTTTTTTTTTTACTTGGCATTTAAGCTCTGAACAAAGCCTCAGTTAGAACCTTTCACTAGGAGCTGCTGCGAGGCAGACTTGGATGCTATGCCGTGGCTAATCTCATTCCGTGCCAATGCTGAAAGCTAACCCTCCCTTCCTCTTCCTTTTCATCCTTCCATCCTTTTCACTCATCCCTCCCTTGTGCCATCATCTCTTCTGTCTTTGTGTAAGAGAAACCTGAATGTTGGCAGCCCTTACGTGGCACAGTCACTGGCTGTAGTGGAGTGTGTGCTAGGTCATGTGTTGTTTCCACTTTTGTGTGTGTGTGTGTGTGTGTGTTTGCGCGCGCGCGTGTGTGTGTGTGTGTGCGCGTGTGTGTGTGCGTGCGTGTGTGTCTGAGTGCACAAACTTGTGTGACCGTTCATCTGTACATCTGTACATGGCTCAGACAAGGCATCTATTTTCATTTGATTGCTCTATTTTAGGTGTTAGTTTTTCGCCAAATTGTTTGAAAGGCCGTGTCCTATGCCTCTCGTCTCTTTATGTGTCTCCGCGTGAACAGACGCGACCGCATCCGCGGACCGCCGTACCCGCGTGTTTACGTATTCCGATGGGCCTGGAGCTTTAGCGCCGTAGCGCTGTTTGACAGAACTGACACTGGATATCTCCCCTTCGCTGACAAGCTCAGGTATAAGCTACTCTCCGTATGCTTATGTAAAGGTTCCCTCTTATACAAGCTGTCTGTTTGGCGCGTGACTTTCCCTCCTCCGTTTGACAAGGACCTTTTTTTTTTTCCCTCTCCCTCTGTTCAAAGCCAACGCTGTTATCCAATCACAAACTACCGACCGAACTTCAGAGGACAAGATGACGCCTGCTGTGGTGTATTACATATTACACATTAACAGGGTTGTGTGTGTGTGTGTGTGTGTATGTTTGAATGCAGAAATAGGTTTATTTGATGGATTAGCTCCTCTTCTTCCTCAGACAAGTTGACAGCCACGGCCAAATCCACCTTCAGAGAGATGCCTAAAAAGCCTAACGTTAATGTACCTGCGTATGGGGCTTATCAATTCCGCCAACTATCAAAATCCATTCGCATGTGTTTACGAGACCTTGTTCTGCCTCCTCTCAGCCTTTTTTGCATCATAGCTTAAGTAGACTATCACATATAAATGTCTTCCTCGTATGTGGATTTTGCATTTGCTAGGCTAAGCGTGGATTTATCCACCCCCCCCCCCCTTTTTTAAAGCGGTTGATATGGGAAAGATTCCCCCGGTCGTCCTTTAAATTGCTTCTCTGTTGGTTTTAAAGAAATCATTAACAATATAGGTGAGATTTAATTTCTTAAATCATGTTTAGTTTTAACAAGCGAGGCCCCCCCCCCCCCCCCCATACCAGGGAGTTCGTTCATTTCAGATCTCTAGGTGAAACTGTTCTCCAACAAATGGATTTTTTTTTTCTGTATTTACAACCAAAGCAGCTCAGTTCTTGATATATTTTGAACTCACTCCATGTGTTAACCAACTAACTAATGGCTCACTAACTAACTAACTAACTAACTGACTGACTAACAGCTGACTGTTTTTGGTTTTTTTTTAATGAAATTGTTGCGTTCAGAGAAATGCTGTAAACACTGATCTAGGATTTGCAGTTATTTTAGTGTTTATCATTCTGAGAAATGCTTTGTCGCCAATAGATAACACTCATGTCAGGCTTTCCTTTCGTTGCTCCGGCTTCAGCCAAGATGCCTCGCGGAGGCTCGGGGGGAATCTTGATAAAGTGCTAGCTTAGCCTTGTTAGTTGGCCCGTGGTTTTTTTTTAAGTCGGTGAAGATTTCTACCCAGAAGGCCCCACGAGTGCGGAGAACCCCATCAGTCAAGCGCGCGCTGCCTAGCGGTTACCGTGACAACCTCCGAGCATTGACGTTCAAGCGCTTCCTCTTGTCTCCCGGTCGCGAGGTGTGCCACCTTCTCTCCTGTCAACACCTCCTGGGGTTCAGTCAAAGTGTTATTCCGACGTGTTTTTTGCCGCCGGTTTTAGCATGGTTTGCGACAAGCTGCTTTATATGGTCTCTTATTTTTGTTCCCCTCTGTGTCCTTGTCTTTTTACCTTCACTTTTTCCATCACTCTCTCTCTCTCTCTCCCTTTTTCACACACACACACGCACACGCACACGCACACTCCCTCTGTCTAAGTCTCTCTCCCCAGTTCTCTCTCCTTGGTTGGTATTTAGGATAATCTATTCTCTAAGCATACTGCAGGGGTATTTCATTATAGAGGATCAGTGAATTGTAATCACAGATGTGGGACGTGTCAAGTGCAGTTTGTGTGGTTAGTGCGTGAGTATCCTCGTGTTAGAGAGAGACAGAGCATTGTGTGTGTGTGTGTGTGTGTGTGTGAACAGAAGTAATGAAACCAAGCTATTTATACCAGATAGCAGTAAGCCCTTGCTCTGTCAAACTGCAGCGTTTGCATAATTCCAAAAAGCTCGTCACCTTTCATACAAAGTGTATGTCCAACCTGATGACTGACCCATTTTTTACTCCGTCGCTGAGTAGAAAACACACACGCGCACGCACACGCACACACATACACACACACACAATCCTACTGATCTTTATGACTGCGTCATAAGAAAAAATCTATTTTTTTCCATGTTGACAAACAAGCACAGCTTCAGCAGAGCAGCTGTATACCACCCCTATTAGGAATTGAAAAGTTACATTTACGTAAATAGATGAAACACAGAACAAAGAGCACTCTGAGACGCCGTGACCTAAATGTGTGT